>NC_064848.1:183471134-183538634 GCF_024139225.1 Suncus etruscus
CTGGGGGGCCTTCAGGTCGACACCCCAGTGAGGCTTGGGGAACTGTGTGCTACTGGCATCAAGGCAAATTAAATGCTGTGACCAGTAATGTTTGGTTAACCAGGTTCCAATCCTATTCAGGATAAGCTTGTTATTCATTGATCAGAAACACGTTTGGATGAAAGCATCCTTGGGATTGGTTCTCTACCCCTGGGTGTGGTCTTGCACTTCCTAATAAAGACCCTGTGTCTCAGGGAAAAACTGATTGCCGGTTTTCGGTTTTCCCATGACTGAGCAGATTTCTGCTTCATAGGAGCAGATTGGTCTTTTTCGTTTTGTTTTGTTTTCGGTTTTTTGGGCCACACCGGAGGTGCTCAAGGGTCAACTCCTTGCTCTGCATTCAGAAATCGCTCCCTAGCAGGCCTCAGTGGACCATATGGGATGCCGGGAATGGAACCGGGGGTTCGTCCCGAGTCTGCCACATGCAAGGCAAAAGCCCTACAGCTGTGCTATCACTCTGGCCCACACAGTACTATCTTGATGGCTCTTTCATTTATTTATTTAGGTTTTGGGGCCACACACGTGGCACTTGAGTCACTCCTGGCTCTGTGGTCAGAAATCGCTCCTGCAGGCTCAGGGGACCATGTGTGTGAGCCGGGGAATCGAACCCGGGTTCCTTCCCAGGTTGGCCCACGTGCAAGGAAAACTCCCTACCCGCTGTGCTATTGCTCCAGGCACCTTGATGGCTCTTTCAAGCACTTTTTTTTTTTGGGGAGGGAGGTGGTCACACCTGCTTTACTCCTGGCTCTGTGCTCAGAGCTCATTCCTGGTAGGGCTTGGGAGGAGCATATTTAAGGGATCAAACCCAGGTTAACTGCATACAAGCTAAGTTCCCTGTCTGCTGTACTATTACCCCATGCCAAGCACTTTTGCTATGTTTTGTGTGTTGATTTTTGCTATTTGAGCCATACCAGTGGTAATCAAGGATTTACTTCTGACTTGATGGCCAGGGGTCATTTCTCAGCAGGGCTCCGGGGCTGATATATGGTGCCTAGGATCAAAGTTGAGTCAGCTAGCTGCATGCAAGGCAAGTGCCTTACGTGCTGTACTATCTCTCTGGCCACAGAAAAGCAATTTTTGACCAAAAAAATGTCATTCAATGCTTGTTCATTACCACAGAAGTAGGGTATGGAACATCTGGTCTGTGGGCTGTTAGAAAGCCCTAAAAATCATGTGGTTTAGCCATCATGTGGTACATGACAGAACTAGACATGTATGCTTCTCATCGACTGCCCACAGCCCATCTGCCTGTACAGTGTGGCCTGAAAATGGTATTAGAATGGCCCTTGACAGAAAAACATTTCTCCACCTCTGCTGTAGATGAGTACCCCCATTTCATAGATGAAATGGGAGGGTGGGATGAGACCAGGCCCTGATTATTTAGTTTGATTTAGAATGAATCCTCTGCTGTGGACAGTATAAGTGAAGAGGTCAAAGGTTACACTGTGGACCCCCCCCCCCCCCCGTAGCAAGACATTTCTCTAAAACTAACTTGATGGACAGTACCCAGAATGTGAATTAGGATAGGAAACCAGGAGCTGTTTTCAGGGATTTGGGTGGGTGATAGTAGGCACAAAGAAACCCTTGATCAAACTCTGTACCCGGGCAGCATTCAATAAGTGAAAGGCTGATTCCTCCATTTGCCAAGTGTTTGTTTTGCACAGAGCCAACTGGGTTGGATCCCTGGGCACCATATAGAGTCCCCCCAGCCCAGACAGGAACGATCCCTGAGATCAGGAGTAAGCTCTAAGCACCACCAGGTACGTGGACACAAAAGAAGCAAAAACAAAAAAAAAAAGTTGTAACCCATTCATATAATCAAAAATACCTGTGGGCACCAAATACATTTTTTTTTTTTTGGTTTTTGGGTCACACCCGGCAGCACTCAGGGGCTACTCCTGGCTCTAGGCTCAGAAATCTTCCTGGCAGGCTAGGGGGACCATATGGGATGCCTGGATTTGAACCACTGTCCTTCTGCATGAAAGGCAAACGCCCTACCTCCATGCTATCTCTCCGATCCCTCAGTCTTATTTTTTCAGCTGCTGTCAATTCTGGGAATTGGAGCTATTTCTTGAATACATTCCAATTTGAGTTTATGAGACAAGAGTCAATGCAGTTCTTACAACCAGAAACCTGACCAGTCCAGTCTCTGAGGAAAGAGACTTTAAGGTCAGAGTTTGTTCAGAAACTCTGGCTAGCAACTGACCATGTTTATGCTGAAGACTATAGGTAGCTCTTGATTTTGTACTTTCCCAAGAATTCTGAAGAAAGGCAGAGAAAAATTGGACAAGCAGGGTACATGTTAGAGTAGGTTTTTTTTTTTTTTTTGCTTTTGTTTTTGGACCACACCAAGTAGTACTCGGGAATCACTCCGGAGGACAATATAGGATGCCAGGGATTGACCCTGAATCAGTAGCATACAAGGTAAACACCCCACTAGCTGTACTATCTCTCTAACCCCTAGATTGGGTTTTGAAGATCTGCAGTTTTAGGAATACTTACCCTCCAAATCCACAGTCAGTAGCACCTCCCATGGCTGAGTGGGGTTCCATTCTGGGCCAGGGACTGTGCAGTGCTCATGTTCTGTTTCAGTAGCAAGTGACAAGCTTCCACTTCAGTGGAAAACAGTGTTTCTGAGAGGTTTGTCCAAGTTCATCTAGTGTTTGTATTGCTGACTTTAAATCTGAATCTCCAGACAAGGAGGTTAGAGCTTATTCATGAAGCCACAGCTAGCTCACTGTGAAATTTAGTTAATCAATACATATTTTTCCGCTGCCAGTTTTTGATGAAACCATCGTGGCCCCAGAACAATCCCATCAATGTACTCTTGTTGGCTTGCTTCCTTGCGATTAGTCTTACACCTGTGTACCATGACACCAGGAAACAGCAGCTGTATTTCCTTTCATACAGGGATCCCTCCAGAGCTTAGGGCTATGTCTGTCCCTGCTAAGGGTCTTTCTGCATATTCATCTCTAAAGCCCACCATCTGGGGCCAGAGTAATAGCACAGCAGTAGGATGTTTGCCTTGCACATGGCTGACCTGGGACGGACCTGGCTTTGATTCTTGGCATCCCATGTGATCTCCCGAGCCTGTCAGGAGCAATTTCTGAGTGCAGAGCTGGGAGTACCCCCTGGTGTGGCCCCAAAACAAACACATACACACAAAAAAGCCCACTATCTGTGGCAGGCCATTGGGCATGGAGGCCAAAGGAAAAGCCATACAGAGGGGAAAGAAGGACTTCATCTTCCTACAGCATTTACAGGCATATTAGATTACACTTTTTTTTTTTTACCCAAAACAAAGATCATCCCTGGTTTATTTGTATCTGTTTGTTTATAAGTTGGTTTCACCCAAAACAAAGGTCATCCCTGGTTCCTTTGTACCTCTTTGTTTACAACTTGTTTTTACCCCAAAACAGAGATTGTCTTACATGTAAACCTGGACTGGACTGGCTCAAGATAGCCTGAGCTATCTGTCCTTATGCTGTTCTTATTGACCTGCCTAAGGGTGGTCTCTGTATTCAATAAAAATGACCGTTCTGGGGCCGGAGAGATAGCATGGAGGCAAGGCGTTTGCCTTTCATGCAGGAAGTCATCAGTTCAAATCCCGGCGTCCCATATGGTCCCCCGTGACTGCCAGGAGCAATTTCTGAGCCTGGAGCCAGGAATAGCCCCTGAGCACTGCCAGGTGTGACCCAAAAACCACAAAAAAAAAAAAAAAAAAAAAAGACCGTTCTGGCAGGCAACTCGCTCTTGATACGAGGTAGAAGATTGCCAGAATACCTTTATTTTCACCCTTAGCCTGGTCTGGATTATTTTGTGCAGTGACTCTGCTTTAGACTCATTCATCTGGGGTTAGAGATATGGCATGTGGGGTGATTTTGCACAGGCCTATTGTAATTTGTCCCCATCAACTCAGGGCAAACTACCTGTTTCTCTCCTACAGCTTCAAGGGAAGCCTAGTCTTTGTTTATAAGACTGAAATGCAGCTGAAGAGCCTTCTTTGCAAAATACATAGCAGACACGGGGTTGTGGGGGTGTCTTTTGAGATAGGTCTCTTGCCCAGACCTGGCTCACGATGGCCAATGAACATTTAGTCTTTGTGTTTTGGATTAAGAAAACGAGTTCTGCATGTTTCCTATCATCACAAAAGCAGGGAATTGAATTGATGCCTTTGTAAGCTTGATTATTGTTGCATAGATAAACCCTCATTAAGTCTCTCACGAGGAGAGAAAAATTTTATTTTGAAAACAGAATGAGGGGGAGCTTCACATAAGTGTCATGGTGACAACAAAACAGTAAATGGAGGAAATAATGAAATAACTATTACCCACCCCCCAAAAAAAAACTCATCAAGAGACTGGATGAGTTTTTAATTAGTGCTGCATTTTCAATAAATCCATATCTGTATGTGGTGCCGATTCTTTTCTAGATAAGGGAAAGATAATAATGAGAATCCTATTTTTTAGTCCCACACTAAAGGGATGCCTAGTGTATTTAATCATGCTGTAGAAATCCTGGCAGCTTTCTCTGAGCCCAGCCTCTGCTCTAATTACATTTCTAGATTTTAGTAAATTGAAAGGGAAAATGTAGGAACAAAATAATTAAAACCGAAGAGGAAGTGCATATTAAAAAGTAGAATCTGCTTAAAATTCTTCCACATAGCGCTTCCAAGGACATCTATAGCTGTTTAATCAGATCCACACCAAATCAAAGCCCTTTGTACAGAAGCTAGGGATGGCATCTCGGGTGGGCAGTGTGGTGCCCTCCTTTGAAACAGGAGTCTTGTTGCACCAGACTACAGCTTGAGATAGGGCTATTATGTCTTTCCAGATCTCTAGGGATTTGGGGCCAGCCTGGGCAAGCTGCTGGCATAAGTTCACTAGCTCCAAGGAGTTTCTCCCAGATCCCTGCAATACTGGACTAAGTGCTAATACTTAGTTTCAGTTGTGAAGTGGCCAAATTCACTGCAAAGTATTCTGTGCCTGCCTCCTCCTGTTTCCCCATCTCCATGCCCTCCTTTTTTTGCTTTTCTGTCATTCTGTGAAATCTGAACAGAAGTGACCTCAGCTGCTGGTTCCTTGTAACTGGTTACCAGGTAACCTATGGGATGTTCTGAATTTTCACAGGGATCAAAACACATGTTGGCTTTGGCTAAAGGAATGAAATGTTTGTGGTGATGGATGAGGATGAGTGAAATTAAATGGGAAAGTTTTAAGTCTCAGGTGTCAAAAGCTCTTTCTGTTTAAAGCAGGACTTGCAAAATAACCACATCGGTATGGAAGGTATGGTTTCCCTTTGTTGATCATTTTGGTTAAGCTAGGTAGGACATTGCTCTGTTTTGTCCTTGATTCCTAAGAGAGTTGAAGCTGTGGGATTGGCAGGGCTGCTAAGGTATTTGAATGTTGGAAGACAGCCTGGTACACTAGGGCTTCTTGCAAAATCCCCGGGGGCTTTGCTCCTGGGCTCCCAGCCTTGCCCGCAGAACACTCCCAGGCCACCTGGGTACCAAGCATGGGGTAGGAGACAGAGCTCTGTCTCCTGGAGACAGTCCCACAGCAGCAGGGCTTCCGGAAACTGTCCCCAAGGCTGGGCCCACACTTCACCTCTGACACACGGGTTCATCTGATTGCTCTTTTGGGTCCAACACCTCAAGTACTGGTGTGCAATGTAATAATGATGTAATCATAGAATCTCAGTTTGAAAGAAACAAACACTGCTCCAGATGGCATGGCTTACTTTAGAATCATAAAAAAAAAAAAAATTTAATGGGTCTATTGGGGAGAAGGCAGGTTTGAGCTACATGGTCAAAGGTCACTCCTGGTACTGCTCGGGATCATTTGTGGTGTTAGAAATCAAACCAGGGTCAGGAGAGGAGGGGAGGGGTGGGGAGGGGAGAGAGAGAGAGAGAGAGAGAGAGAGAGAGAGAGAGAGAGAGAGAGAGAGAGAGAGAGAGAGAGAGAGAATGAGGGAGAGAGAGAATGAGGGAGAGAGAGAATGAGGGAGAGAGAGAATGAGGGGAGGAGAGGAGAGGAGAGGAGAGGAGAGGAGAGGAGAGGAGAGGAGAGGAGAGGAGAGGCCAGGAGAGGCGAGGAGAGGAGAGGAGAGGAGAGGAGAGGAGAGGAGAGGAGAGGAGAGGAGAGGAGAGGAGAGGAGAGGAGAGGAGAGGAGAGGCTTACTCCTGGTTCTGCACTTAGGAATCACTCTGGAGGGTGGGTGTTGGGAGCCCATATGGGGTCCTGGGGATAGAATCTGGGTGGATCATGTGCAACGCAATTGCCCTCCCTTCTCTGCTATTGCTCCCACATTGGGAGGAATCACTTTCCCAGCTTAAAGAAAGAAAACGGAGAGAACAGTGGAATGGTAGCAACTAGCAAAACATCCCATCGGAGCTGTTGTAACCCTCAGGTGGAGATGATTTTTCCTCTGCAGGGAGTAAAGAGCCCTGAGACCTTTCTTTCTTTCACTCAACTCAAAAATAAATGATGGATGGACCTGGGTGCTGGAAGGGTCGGTCGGTCGGTAGGGCTCAGATGTCCAAGGCAACGAACCATCAATGAAATGGGACCCGCTTCCTTTCATGGATGCCTTCTTTAGGTCTTATTCATCCCCAGGGCTGATGTATAGCTTTGTTTCCAAGTGCCAAATGGTAAAAAGTGACTCTTCCCATCATCTTAAAATGCAAACTTAAAAAAAAAAAAAGTCTTGGGGGCCGGAGAGATAACATGTAGGTAGGGCATTTGCCTTGCATGCAGAAGGACGGTGGTTTGAATCCCGGCATCCCATTTGGTCCTCCGAGCCTGCCAGGAGCAATTTCTGAGCTTAGAGCCAGAAGTAACCTCTGAGCGCTGCTGGGTGTGACCCCAGACCCCCCCCCCAAAAAAAAAAAAGTCTTTTCTGCTGCAGGTAAGGGGCAAAAAAAAAAAAAAAGAGGACGTCAAAGTCGCGGATAATCCATAAACCACTGGCAAACACACCAGGACGATTCAACATCTTCATTATTACGCCGTGCACCTGAGCACCGGGGCCTTGGCGAGCCCCTCCTGTTGGCGCCTCGCACCTCCGCGCCGGGCCCACGCGACCCCCCTTGGCCCGGCCCCGTTCCCGCCTTCTTCTTTCTCCTCCTTCCCAGGTTCGAATCGCCTCTTGACCACGCCCCCCAGCGGAGCCATCCGGACGCATGCGCAGTGTCGGCGGTAGGCGGAGTCCCGAGGCGGCGGTGGGCATGGCGTGGCGGAGTAGGCGGGGCCCAGCGGGTTACGCTCTGGCCGCGTCGCCTTGCGTCGCCGTGCGTCGCTGTGCGTCGCGTCGACGTGTTGACGCCATGACGCCCCGGCCGGTGTGTGTCGGGGTGTGTATGTGTGTATGTGTGTATATGTGAGTGTGTATGTGTGTGAGTGTGTGTGTGTGTGCGTGCGCTCCGAGTGTGTTATTGGTGTTCTCGGCGGCCCCGCAGGTTCCCGGATGTTGCGGACAGTATGAAGCGAGCTCGGGGGGACGGGGACCAGCAGCTGCTGTCGCCGCCGCTCTCAGGTGAGTCCAGGGAGAGAGAGGAGAGGGGGTTGTCCTGTCGGAGTGGGGGGGCACCTCCCCGAAGAGGTGGCTGACCCCCCTACATACACACACAGACACACACACACACACACACACACACACGTCTGCCTGACTCTTCTCTGGCCACATTGCCCACATTCCGGGTTGAATGTGGCCTGGGAAGAATTGCCAGAGCCAAAGCCACCGTTTCTTCCTCTTCTCCCAATCCCCAAAGCATTCAGGAAGACACAAACGCTCAGAGCCTGCCCCCCCCACCTCAGCCCCCCCATCATTTCCCCAGCCCCATCCCCCTTGCCAAAGAGTGAGCTGTCGCCTGCGGCGAGGAGGGCCACTGCGCATGCGCGAGCGCGCGGGCGGGGGGAGAACCCAGCTCGCGGCCCTCGGGGCGCATGCGCACCTCTGTGATGCAGGGACCTGCGGGATCAAAGGAGAGCTTCTGGACCACGCGCCCATCCGCCCGCCCTTCCTGGCCCCTGGCCGGCCCGGACCCTGCTAGATAGGTGTGTTTGTGGCCCGCCTGCCCTCTCGCGCCAGCCACTTGTTCTGGTCCAGAAAAGGGACCCTTTCCAACGATGGGAGGTGGCTAAAAAGCCAAGCTTGTTCTCAGCTGATGTTGTTGCCCTAGAGCAGTGCTTCTCAAAGAGTGGGGCGCGCCCCCCTCCCTAAAGGGGGGCGCGTCTGACCTCGGCAAACACTGTCCTAACAAGCTAAGCCCCGTCTCTGTATGTCTCTGGAGCTGAGAGTTGCTGTGTCCTTCTTTGCTTCCAACCCCTCTTCGAAAAGCTATGCATTGCAAAACGTGCTCATTGTAGCCATTCATCCAGACATCACCTCTGATGAAAAAAATCAGCTCAAATTATTTTATATATTTTTGTTTTTCATGTTAAAGTTTTTTTTTTTAATAAAGATACTATTTACTGTCGCGTGGGGGGCGGGAAAAATGTTTTCTTCTTCCTAGGGGGCATGACAAAGTAATTGAGAAGCACTGCCCTGGAGACTCCCCAGAGTCTCCCAGATTTCCACGATGCCCCCCACGCTGACCCCTTCTTTTGAAACTCACTGCAACTTCTCAATGGAGCCTTTTTTTTTTGTCTTGACGCCCTTGAGCCTATGGAACTTTTTTTTACAACCCGCCACCTCCCTCTTCTGAATGTAGATGAAGGGGCGCTGAAGGCCATTCTTTTCATTATTCACCGAAGGGATTTGGGTGGTCTTTTTCTAGGGGAGGATTACGGGGCATGAAGAAAAGGGAGGTTCTTTTTTTATTTTTATTTTTTTAGTGGAATCTTTGTTCTATTAGATAAGGTAGGGAGCACACCGTCTAAAAAAAAAGCCTGAGAGTAGAAACTGTCAGTTAGGATATCAGGATCTTGCCCTCTATGGTGCTGTGACCTATTTGCCTCCTCCTTTTTTGTTTTTTTTTTTTTGTCAAAGATCTTCCCTTAGCGCTTTCATTGGAGCTCTGCATTATTGATGCTATGTGAACCCACGAAAACAAAGGCAATCTGAAACTACTGGTGGGTGACGACAACTTACCTACCCAGTGGAGATTTTAATTTTAAAATAATGAGACCGATAGTTTACACTTGCATAAGGACAACAACAACAACAACAAAAAAAGAGACACATTTAAAATAAGAAACTTAAACGTTTAATATTATTTTAGTGATGCAAGGACCTGGATTTTAGTTGGCTGTTCCTACCTTAATGTGTTCGTGTGTTGCCACTTTGCTGGGTACTTTGTTGCTCCTTATCTTTGCCATTGAAACAGTTGCAAGGAAATGAAACAAACGTTTTGCTCGGTTACAATAAAAAAAAACACAAAACACTTAAGTTACGGAGGTAGAAGAGGGGGCCCTTTTCTGTGTCTTTTTTTGACCACTAGGAATGGGATATAGTAGTACATCCATTAATTACCCCCCTCATTCCCCTTGTATTCTTCTAATAGGGCTGAGTGTTTTTTTTTTTTTTTTTTTTTTTTTTTAATAGGGCTGTTTTGGCTGCGACGCTTAGCACTAGGATCTTCTGTTCTTGAACCTTAAAATACACTTAGGTGATATGTATCCCTCCCGCCCCCCTTTCTCTTTTAACCCTGGCTTTTTGCAAGATTCAGCTGTCTTTTGTGCTGTTTTCTGTTGCCATGGTTACATATGGAATCAAGAGATGACCAGAGGAAGCAGCACAGGAATTTAGGGACAGATAGAATCCCATGTCCTAGGAAATAGCTGGAGACTCCTTCCTCTTTTTCCCCACTAGTGTGAAGACAGAGAATAAGTTGTTGTGGTGGCAGCTCCACACTCAGAGGATCGGGATTTTGGGGTCCATTTAACACTTTGGTGATTTTTTTTTTTAAAGCTCTGCATTGTAGTTTATTTGAAAATTGGACCTAGTTAATGTTATTTATGCTCAGATTTCCCTTGGGTTATGATAAAAGTCTTGAAGTAAAGCAGTTTTCATCTTGAAACTTTTTGTCTGGTTGAATTTACTGAAGTTTCCTTTATGATTTTTATGGTTAAAAGGCAGGAAATGCTTTTAGGATTGAGATTAGTATCATTAATTTTGGTGCAGTTACATTTTTAAAAATCTCTTTTAAATGGGCCATACTTGTACATACAGGTTAAAGTAAGTTGAAAAGATAAGAGTGAATTTTTTTTCATTTTACTGTTTTCTTTCATCTTGTTACCCTCCAAAGAAACAGTTGTTGATTATATCTTTGTCCTTCCTGGGATAGTGCTTTTATAGCTATACACAATTAGATACCTTTGGTGTTTTATGTTTTTGTTTTCTTTGGGTTGTCATATTCAGCTACTCTCAGGGCTTAGAGGACTAAGGGCTCAGGGCTCACTCCTGGTAGTGCTAAGGGGACCATATGTCGTGTCAGGGTCATCGCTAGGTCAGCTGTATGCAAGGCAAAGTGCCACCTACACATTGTACAATCACTCTGGCCCATTTTTAATTTGATTTACATAAAGGCAAGATACTGTACTAATTTTGTACTTTGCTTTTTTTATTCTGTCTCTGCATGTTTCTGTATATATATAAAACGTTATGTGTGTGTATATATATAATATGTGTGTTTATATGTATGTACACACACAATTAGGAGCATCTCTGATTTTATATTTTAGGATTGCTTCCAGTGGTGCTCAAGAGACCATGTGATCCTGGGATCCTACCCAGGTTTCTTTCAAACAAAATAGTTGCTCTAAACTGGTTGTTTTTGTTTTTTCTGGTCACACCTGGCGATGCTCAAGGGTTACTCCTGGCCCGATTTTCAGGAATTAACTCCTGGCAATCTCAAGGTGCTATGTGAGATGCTAGGTATCGAACCTGGGTTAGCCAGACAAGTTCCCTAACCACTGTACTATCTCGCCTGCCCTCTCTTTACTGGTTGAACTGCTGCTCTGGTCCCACTTGATATATCTTTATTTTGCTGAGGAATGTAGCTTTAGTAGTAGTAATAGGGCACTTGCCTTGTATGTGCAAGGTTCTAAGTTTGAGACATCACTCCCCCAAAACTGGGCACTGCTAAAAAAACAAGTCTTGTTAGCAGTGATCCTTAGGGGCTGGAGCAATAGTACAGTGAGTCAGGTGCTTGTCTTGCATGAGGCCAACCCTCATTCGATCCCCAGTATCTCATATAGTTCCCCTGAGCCCAAGAGGAGTGATTCTTGAGTAGCAGAGCCAGGAAACAAACCATGAGCACCTTTGAGTGTGGTCCAAATCTCCATCCAAATAAAACCAAAAACTGATTCCCTAGTACCACCTTTTTATTTGTTGTTCATTTGTTTTTGGGCCACACCTGTTGATGCTCAAGGGTTATTCCTGGCTATGAGCTCAGAAATTACTCCTGGCTTGGAGGACCATATGGGATGCCAGGGGATCGAACCAATTATTAGGCTAGCGCTTGCAAGGCAGATGCCTTACCCCTTGCGCCACTCCTCCGGCCCCATCTAGAACTACCTTGTTCATTATCTTGTTCATGATTGGATTTCCTATGTATTTTCTTCAAGAATACATCTTTTTACTGTTTGTTTTCTGTTTGTGTGTTTATGCTCGTGTGTATGTGTTGGGTTTTTTTTGGCTACACTTAGTAATATCAGGGACTGTTCCTACTCTGTTGCTACAAGATTGTTTCCTTTGGTGCTCTGGAGACCTAGAAATATCAGGGATTGAACCCAGATCTCCCACATGTAAAACATGCAGACTAACTTTGAGTTTTCTTCTCAGCCCAAACTTGTCATTTTTCTCTTCAGATATGTTTCTCTTACTCTTTTTAAACCTGGGACAATTTATGTAGAAACCACATATAATTCTTTTTTTGTTTGTTTGTTTGTTTTGGTTTTTGAGTCACACTCGGGTTACTTCTTGCTTTGTGCCCAGGAATCACTCTGGGCAGGCTCCGGCGACTGTATGCGATATTGGAGATCGAACCTGGTTTGGCTAATGCTGTCGCTCTGACCCCTATAATACTATCTTGAAAAGACTGGGCCTTCACTTCTGGAATTATCTGGTTGTTTCTTCACAGTTTCAGTTAATTTGTTCCTTTATCCCTGTATTCTCTATAATTTGGCATTAAACATTCCATTAAACATTTTTGGTAGGAATGCTTTATAGACATTGCTTTGTACCTTATATTGTGTTAAAGGAAGAAAAACTATGTCATCATGTCTTACTATTAATTGATAGATGATGAGTCTGTCCTATTATTTGTTCAAATGATAAATACTAGATCCCAGTTGCAAAGGTTTTAATCTACCCTATTTTTGTTTCCATGGGACTTGAACCCAAGATTTTTATAAATATAAGGCAAGTAATTTTTCCCATGTGATAAGCAGGTAATCTGTAGTGTTGACACTTGGTCCCATACTCTTATATTCCTCTTAACCTATTGATGTAAATCCTTATTACACAATTACACAGATCAGGGTATCTTTGGTTATTGCAGAATGGTACTCTTTCAATTTGCATTTCCTCTTAGCTTAGGAATTATCTTGGTCTTCTGTAAAGATTTTTTAAAAATCAGATTTCTTTTTTTTTTTTTTTTTGTTTTTGTTTTTGTTTTTGGGTCACACCCGGCAGTGCTCAGGGGTTATTCCTGGCTCCAGGCTCAGAAATTGCTCCTGGCAGGCACGGGGGACCATATGGGACGCCGGGATTCGAACCGATGACCTCCTGCATGAAAGGCAAACGCCTTACCTCCATGCTATCTCTCCGGCCCCAAAAATCAGATTTCTGAATAAGGAGATGATATAAATCACTTTAATGGTGATGAGAGAATTGTTTTAGTTTTTCATGTCCTGTGTTTTAGTATAATAAAACCGTAGGTTTTATTGTGTTCAGTTTTGTCAACAGTTGTATTTTTTTTTATGTTTTATTTTATTTTATTTTATTTTATTTTGGTTTTTGGGCTACACCCAGCGTTGCTCAGGGGTTACTCTTGGCTGTCTGCTCAGAAGTAGCTCCTGGCAGGCACTGGGGACCATATGGGACACTGGGATTTGAACCAACCACCTTTGGTCCTGGATCGGCTGCTTGCAAGGCAAACGCTGCTGTGCTATCTATCCAGGCCCAACAGTTGTATTTTTTATTCTGTGTGTGTGTGTGTGTGTTTGGGTTTTGGGCCATACCTGGTGGTGTTCAGGGGTTATGCCTGGTTCTACACTGAGAAATCACACTTGACAGGCTCGGGGAATTATATAGGATGCCAGGGATCAAACCTGGGTCAGCCATGTGCAAAGCAAATGCCCTATTTACTGTACTATTGCTCTGGCCCCATATTGTCTATATTTTTGATGTTTTAGATGTTGGTCTGTGGGACTTTTTTTTCTTTTTTTTGGTTTTTGGGTCACACCCGGCAACGCTCAGGGATTACTCCAGGCTCTAGGCCAGGGGTCTCAAACTCTCGGCCCGAGGGCCGTTTGCGGCCCTCCGGACAACATTTTGTGGCCCGAGGCCAGCCATCAAATATCGCTTTATTCAAAAATCGCATTAGTAAGAAAAAAATCGCATTAAACATTCGCATACCCCGAGCAGTTCCGTTTGGGGTATGCAAATGTTTAATGCGATTTTTTGTGATTTTTTCTTACTAATGCTATTTTTTATTGCGAATATTTGGTAAGTGAAATCCCTTATGCGGCCC
Organism: Suncus etruscus; assembly: GCF_024139225.1. NCBI lineage: Eukaryota > Metazoa > Chordata > Mammalia > Eulipotyphla > Soricidae > Suncus > Suncus etruscus. The sequence continues at coordinate 183,484,870 of NC_064848.1, forward strand.
TGCCTCACCCCGACTTTGCTTCCTGCGGCCCCCAGGTAAATTGAGTTTGAGATCCCTGCTCTAGGCTCAGAAATCGCCCCCTGGCAGGCACAGGGGACCACCAGTCTGTGGGACTCTTTTAAGCTTACCAGTGAGTCCTTCCTTCCTTCCTTCCTTCCTTCCTTCCTTCCTTCCTTCCTTCCTTCCTTCCTTCCTTCCTTCCTTCCTTCCTTCCTCCCTCCCTCCCTCCCTCCCTCCCTCCCTCCCTCCCTCCCTCCCTCCTTCCTTCCCTCCCTCCCTCCCTCCTTCCTTCCTTCCTTTCTTCCTAAAATAGGGTTTATGATTTTTGAGGATGAGGGACCAAGAAGGAGAGAAAGAGAGACTAAGGTGATTAAGAGAATGAGAGTGTGGGGTTTTTCAAGTGAGGAGAGTGCAACAGTACAGATCCCAGTGTAAAACAGGAAAGTAAATCTCTCAAGAGGGGAAATGCAGGTGATGTGCTCAGTCACCATGTATCCAGACAACATATGCACCCGTTTCTAATATATGAAGTTCCTGATCTCTCTCTCTCTCTCTCTCTCTCTCTCTCTCTCTCTCTCTCTCTCTCTCTCTCTCTCTCTCTCTCTCTCTCTCTCTCTCCCTCCCCCCCTCTCTCCCTCTCTCTCCTCTCTCGTTGTGTTGGTGGTAATCTGTAGTGTTGGGTTTCTAATTTAGGCCTCATGCAGAGCAAGTAGTGCTTTAGCACTTTTTCTTGAAACCCAACCTTTGCTATGTTTTTTTGACCCAGATATGATCTTATGTCTGTACACATACATACATACATACATACATACAGACACACCCACCCACATCACCTCACCTTACATCACATTTTCTTTTTTTTAATCTTTATTTAAGCACCATGATTATACACATTATTTGTAGTTGGGTTTCAATTATAAAAAAAAACCACTCTCCTTCACCAGTGCAACCCTCCCACGACCAATGCCTCCCACCTCCCTCCACTCCCACCCCCTGCCTGTAATCGAGATAGGCATCTATTTCTTTTTAATAATTTTAATAATTTAGTTAATTCATTTCTTTTTAATAATGTTTTTCTATTTCTTTATTTTTTGTTGTCAATAATATTTATTGTAACCAAAATGAATTACAAACCTTTCACAGTAATATTTTTTCTTTTTAATAATTTAGATTTCTCAACTCCCAATAGATTTTTTTAGAATCCATTTCAAAAGTAAAGGGACTGGGCCTGGAGAGATAGCACAGCGGTGTTTGCCTTGCAAGCAGCCAATCCAGGACCTAAGGTGGTTGGATCAAATCCCAGTGTCCCATATGGCCGCCCCCCCCTCCCCCCCCCCCCCCCCCCCCCCCGTGCCTGCCAGGAGCTATTTCTGAGCAGACAGCCAGGAGTAACCCCTGAGCATCACCGGGTGTGGCCCCCCCCCCAAAAAAAAAAGTAAAGGTACTGGAGATATAGTACAAGAATAAGGCCTTTGCCTTGTATGCTGATGACCCTGGTTCCATTCCCTGCACTGCTTAGGGTCCCCTGAGTATTGTTAGGAGTGATTCTTGAGCAATCAGGTGTAAGACCTGAGCAATACTGGGTGTGGCCCACACTCCCAGATAATAAAACTAAAGGTGCTTTATGTTTAACTTAATAATACATTGTAGCTCGTATTTAACTTTTTTCTGCTCATACTAGGATTGCTAGATCTTGATTTTTAGATCTTGCAGTTCTTCATCTTGAGTATTCTTTGTGAAAGATTGATAGGATCTTTTCTTGCCTACTCACCACAATATAAGGTGAGCTGTAGAAGAGGCTAGGGAAGTTTTTCTCTCTTAAGTAACCTTGCTTTTTTTCTGAGATGAAAAGGTACTGTGAATGAAATTTTGTAGACTGAAATTGTATTTATAAGCTTTCTGGAGATATGAGGTTTTGATGGTTATATAAAAACATTTGTATAAAATGTAAGTATATATTTGTCATTTCTCTCTTTTCCTCACTTTACATTCATTGTTCTACATAGAATGTGATATAAGATTATGCTATCGTGGCATTTTTATTGCTGTATTTTTATCATAAAAAAAGGAAATGAGACACATTTTTCTTAATTAGGGAATAGGCCCTGAGCTCTGGTATCTTCATGGAGGATATAGAACAATGTGTGATCCTGTGGGTTTCTGTCATGTATTCTGTAGACACTTATAAGAAATGATGCAGCCATCATGTTTTCTAAAAGCCTGTTGCCCTTTTACTTAACAAGTAAACATTAACACAAATTAAAGATAGAGTGTAATTGTATTCTAAGCGGGTTTTAGGAACTGGATGCTTCCTACATTTGCAAAAAAAAAAAAAAAAGAATGTTTTATTAAACACCATGTCTTTTGAATAATCTTTCTTTTTGAATAATCTTACTAATTATAGGTTAGTCAAAGCTTTGTTGCAACAGTATTCTGATATTTATCTGAAATGCCCTTTTCTTTTTTTTCTTTTTGAGGGGGGGTCACACCCGGCAGTGCTCAGGGGTTACTCCTGGCTCTATGCTCAGAAATCGCTCCTGGCAAGCTCGGGGGACCATATGGGATGCCGCGATTTGAACCAATGACCTTCTGCATGAAAGGCAAACGCCTTACCTCCATGCTGTCTCTCCAGTCCCTGAAATGTCCTTTTCTTTTTACCATTTATATTTACTTCTAGACTTCTTTATAAGATTATTTGATAGTTCTCAACCTGGTTTCATAATCATTTTTGGTTCCATATTAAATTATGGTTGTAGGCAGAGGGTGTAACTCAGCATTAGAATGTTTGCCTTACATGTATGAGACCCTAGAGTCTAGCCTTTGTAAATCTCTAGCAACCCCCTTCCTCCGACCCCCAAGACACAGAAATTCTGATTGTATATTTAGAGAAACTTCTTTTTCTTGTGTTTGTTTTCGGGCTTTAGCAAGCCATTCTGAAAGGCTATTTGCTAATAAGACACAGTTACAACTTTTATTCTGAATTGACAAGTTCCCATTCTAGGGAAAAAGATTCTAAAGTAGAGTGTCTATAGGAAACTCTAGGCCCCTTTTCTTTTTGGTCTTTTAACTATGGTCACGTTTTAATAGAACTGGCAGGAGTTGCCTAGCTACCTGTGTGTTAAAGCTGGTCATGCGGCTTTTTGAGAGCTGGAGACAGACCTCAGAGTGGGAAGTAAACATTCAGCCAGTAACCCTTACTTGACCACATAGAAGTCTATTTCTTGTTTTTTCCCCCCCCCCTCCCCTAAGAAACTGTTGGCAAAAATCTGTCAATTGTGGCAACCAATACATTAAAAAAAAAAGGCTCGTAGTTAATTGGGGGCTGGAGAGATGTCAATTATGTTGAAAAGTCAGACATTTTCCTGTGTGTAATCTCCTTTGTCAGGAAAATATATATGTAAACAAATTCTTAATTTGAGGTTTACATAATTCTCTTCATGGTATTTAGAAACAGATTCTACTTTCTATCATTTTGGCATTTATTGATACTTTATATGAGTAGGATATCACAGTATTTGTCTTTTTATATCAGATTTATTTTACTTAGAGAGTTAGCCCTTTCTCTAGCATATGCCAGAGTATTATTCATTTTAAAATGAATAATAGTCCATTGATGTATTTTAATGCTACATTTTGTTTATCCATCTGTCCATGAATATTTGGTTGCTTCCACCTTTTGGTCACTCCATTAAATCTCTGAGTGCATAAACGTCTCTTATAGATGTTACTTTCAGTTCTTTTGGCTGTATACTCAGAAGTGGAATTTTTGATTCCTGTGCAATTCTATTAAATTTCTAAAAATATTTGAGGGGCCAGAGAGATAGCATGGAGGTGGGGCATTTGCCTTACATGCAGAAGGACGGTGGTTCAAATTCTGGCATTCTATATGGTCCCGTGAGCCTGCCAGGAGCAATTTCTGAGTGTAGAGCCAGGAGTAACCCCTGAGCTCTGCCGGGAGTGACCCAAAAACCAAAAAAAAAAAAAAAAAAATTGAGCAAAAGTCAACTTGCTTTCTCTTCCTCTTACCGTACCATCCTTACTGATCTATGATATAGGCCTGACATTGATGCTCCAGCCCAGGGTTACTTGGGGTCCCTGGCAGGGATGACTCCTCTTTTCATTGTTTTTGAGGCTACACCATACTGTTAATCATTTCTCTCTCTCTTTTTTCTTGCCTCTCTCACCCCATCATTTTTTTTTTTTAGGTTTTTGGGTCCACACTCAGTTTGATGTTCAGGGGTTAATCCTGGCTCTGTGCTCAGGAATTACTCTTGACAGTGCTTGGGGTACCAAATGGGATGCTGGGGACTGAATCCAGGTTGTCTGTGTGCAAGAGACATGCCCTGCCTCCTGTACTATCTCTCCAGCCCCACTTGTATTTAAAAAAAAAAAAAAAGATTTTTTTTTTTTCTCTTGGATTTTTTGGCAACATCAAGGGGTCCTCAGGCTATTTATGGTTCTGTTGCCAGGAATGATCCCTGGCTGTGTTCCTGGAACCATATGTGGTACTTAAGGATCAAGCCATGTTAGCCACTATGCAGTGTGCAAGAAAAGTACCTTACCTCCTGTACAACCTGTCCAACTTCATATTTATGCTTATCAGAAAAACACAGGGATTCAGTTTCTTTGCATTCTTACAAAATTTTATTTTCTAGTTTGTTTTTTGTATGTTGGTTATATTTATCCTAAGGAAATATGTTTTAATATTTTAAATTATTTATTGCTATTTTGGTTTTAGGGCCACCCTCAATGATGATACTCAGGGGCTACTCCTGGCTTGGGGGATCACTTGTTGATGCTTGGAAAACTATATGTGGTGCTGGGAACAAATCAGTGTTAGTTGCCCTATAGTCATTCTCAGTGATGCTCAGGGGTTACTCCTGGCTTGGGAGATCACTCCTGTTGATGCTTGGAAAACCATATGTGGTGCTGAGAACAAATCAGTGTTAGTTGCCCGTAAGGCAAGCACTTTAATACCTATACTATCTCTCTGGCCCCTAGTTTTTAAACTTTTTTTAACATCTGTGCTCAGGGCTTATTCCTGGCTCTGTGCTCATGGATCCTGGCAAGGCTTGGGGAACTCAATAACTATAACCAGGGATCAAACCTGGGTTGTTCATATGCAAGGCAAGTAGTAAGTTCCTTACCTACTGATTCTTTGGCCCCCTAACTTTAGTTTTTATTGAAGCTAAACTTTAATGATAATTAGAATCATTAAAATGTTTCCTTTATGGCATGTTTTTCCCTGTCTTAATGAAGGAATTCTTCTCTGAGGTGATAACAACATTCTCTATAGTCATCTAAAAGGTGTTTAAAGTTTTGCCTTTTGACTATTTTTATTTTATGCTTGTGTATGGGCCACGCCCAGTGGTACTCAGGGATTACTTCTGGCTCAGCCCTCAGGAATCACTCCCTGGTGGGGAGGAGTACTCACTTGGGGGACCACGTGGAAGGCCAGGGAATCAAACCTGGGTCTTTGTGCTAGGCAAGCACCCTATCCACTGTACTATATTTTAACATTCAGGGCTCTAATCCACCTAAAATTATTTTGATTTTTGTTTTGTTATGATTTTTGGGTCAACACCCAGCGGCACTTAGGGGTTACTCCTGGCTTGGCACTCAGCAATCACCGCTGGCAGGTGCTGGGAATCGAACCGGGGTCCATCCTGTGTTGGCTATGTGTAAGGCAAATGCTATTCTTCCGGCCCCAATTTTGATTTTTTTTGTTTTTTGTTTTTTGTTTTTGGGTCACACCTGGCAGCACTCAGGGGTTACTCCTGGCTCTATGTTCAGAAATCGCTCCTGGCAGGTTCAGGGGACCATATGGGATGCCGGAGTTTGAACCACCGACCTTCTACATGCAAGCAAACGCCTTACATCTCTCCAGCTCCAATTTTGATCTTTTGTATGAAGTTTTTGTTTATCTAATTTGTTCCATAAATAAGAATCTTGAGTTAGAGATTTAATTTTCTTTCCCTATGGATAACCACAGCATCATTTATTGAGTTGTCATATTTATCTTTTGCTACTTTATAATGTCATATAAATTTTTCTAGATTTATGAGAACTTGTCTGTATTCTATGTTCTTTTTTGTGTTGTTTTTGGACCACATTCCCCAGAGATGCCTTATACAATGGGCTCTTCACTCAAGGATCAGTCTTGGTGGACTCAGGACCTTATGGGTACCAGTGATTGAACTGAGGCCAGTTGTATGCAAGACAAGCATACTGCCTGTTGTACGGTCCAGCTTCCAAAATATGTTCTATACCATTGTTATATTTTTTCAGCATTGTGTTGATACTATACTACCTTACAGTTTTATATAAATTGTTCATATCTACCTGTGCAAATTACACTACCTTGTTCTTTTTCTATTTAGCATACTCTCTGAAAAATCATGTTAGATTGGTATTTTTAGTGATGCCATTTGCTCTCTATAGTACATTTGCAAGATAAGTAGCATTGTGGCCTTTACCAAAAAAAAATTAAGCCCCCTTTATATAAAAAAACTGATTACTAATTTTGACTTTTATTCTAAATGAATTTACAGTTTCCATTCCATATTTAATTTTTTTGGACTGATTTTAACTTTTTGTTGTTTTTGGACCATTCCTGGCTGCATTCAGGGGTTACTCCTGGCTCTGCATTCAGGAATTACTCCTGGCAGACTCTGGGGATCATATGAAATGCCGGGTATCAAACCTGGGTTGATTGCATGCAAAGTAAACATCCTACCTTCTGTGCTATTGCTTTGGCCTCTGATATTTTTTTATTTGGGGGCACACCTAGCGACATTTAGGGGTTACTTCTGGCCCTGACTCAGAAATCGCTCTTGGCTCGGGGACCATAAGGGACGTTGGGGATGGAACCTGTTTCTGTCCTGGGTCAGCCACGTTGTAAGGCAAATGCCCTACCTCTGTGCTACCATTCCAGCCCATGATTTTTTTTTTTTTTTGGTTTTGGTTTTGGTTTTTGGGCCACACCGGGTGACGCTCAGGGGTTACTCCTGGCTATGCTCTCAGAAATTGCTCCTGGCTTGGGGGATCATGTGGGATGCTAGGGGATCCAACTGCCGTGCATCCTAGGTCAGCTGCATGCAAGGTAAATGCCACTGCCAGCCCCATGATTTTCATTCTTATATAGAGACACAATCTTCAAATGCAGGTTAATTGTTTTATTATTTGTTTTAGATTAAGACACCAAATTAAACAGTTTTGATAAAGACATGAAACCTTCTTCCCACCCCCCCCCTCCCCGCACCCAGCAATGCTCAAGTTACTCCTGGCTCTACACTCAGGAAACACTGCTGGTGGGTGAGCTTGGGATGCCGTTAGTTGAACCTGGGTGGACTGGGTGCAAGGCAAGTATCCTATGCACTTTGCTACCATTCTGGCCCCCCATTGAAACTTTTTTTGGAATGGACAGTTTGAGTTACAGCCAGTGGTACTCAGTGCTTACTCCTGGCGCTGCTCGAGTATTACTCCAGGTGGGCTCAGAGGAACTGTAGGTGGTGTTGGGGATTGAACCTGGATTGGGTTCCCTGTACTGTCTCTGGTCTCCTAATGCATTGACGTTCTGGGTAGTATGATAAAATTAAATTTACTAATATAAGGTATTTATCATTGGGAAATAGTTGTTATTAGCATCCAAGGGAAACGGGAACAATCACTTCTCAAAAAAGGTTAGAGCCAAAACGTTAATAGGGACTTTAGAAATTAGAGTAAATGAACTTTATTGTTTTACCATAAATAGAACCTCAGTATTGATGAGGCCTAATTCATATTACTGAGTAAGATATGATTTGGTCAGTGACTCACAGAGCTTTTCCTGGAAACCATAGGAAAAATTCATTTTATATGAGTATCCTGCAGAAGTACTTTTTGTGTGCATTCCATTTAATCACACAGTCTAGTACTGTGAGGGTTCATATTTACTAGAATTAATTTTTTTGCTTTATTAAGTTTTTTGTTTTTTGTTTTTGTTTTATGGGCCATACTCGGCGGTGCTCAGGGGTTACTCCTGGCTATCTGCTCAGAAATAACTCCTGGCAGGCACGGGGGACCATATGGGACGCCGGGATTCGAACCAACCACCTTAGGTCCTGCGTCGGCTGCTTGCAAGGCAAACGCCGCTGTGCTATATCTCCGGCCTCCGCTTTAAAAAGTTTTGGTTCACAATTTACAACTTGGTTTCACTCAAAGCAAAGATCATCCCTGGTTTCTTTGTATCTGTTTGTTTATAACTTGATTTCATCCAAAACAGAGATTTTCCTACTTGCCATCTTATTTTACATGTTTAAAGCATACCTGGGCAGAACTGGCCTCAAGATAGGCCTCTTGTCCTTACTCCCTACCTGGGAGTAGTCTCTGTACTAAAAACTGCAGCTCTCTTGCTCTGGGAGGCAGAAAGAAAGCTACCTGTGCATGCATGATTCACCCTCTCAGCAGCAACCCTGCTCCAGATCTGTTTCCCTGGGGTGAAAAAATACAGTATGTTGTGTCTTTACAATTAAGAACATTCTTAATAGTTCAAAGGGCTGGGTCACATGCTTTTGTATGGAGGAATCTGGGTTTGATTTTCAGCTCCACATGATTTCCCAACTCCCCCACTCCCCTGTACTGCAAGCTATAGCTTCAAAACAAAAAATAGGAGCTAGAGAGATAGTACAAGGATTTTTTTGTTTTTGTTTTTGTTTTCAGGCCACATCCTGTGAGGCTCAGGGGTTACTCCTGGCTATGCGCTCAGAAGTTGCTCTTAGCTTAGGGGACCATATGGGATGCTGGGGGATCGAACCGCATTCCGTCCTAGACTAGTGCTGGCAGGCAGACATCTTACCTCTAGCGCCACCGCGCCTGCCCCAAGGATTAAAATTCTTGCCTTGCACGCAGCTGACCCGGTTCAATTCCTAGTATATGGGTGGTTTCCTGAATTCTGCCACAAGTGAGCCCTGAGTGCAGAGCCAAAAATAAAGCCCTGAACACAGCCAGATTGGGTTTTCTAAACCAAACCAAAATAATAATAAAAATATTTGGCCAGATGGCTCAAAAGACTGAGAGTATGTAGAAACCAAAGTGCTGTTATCCCTCTGATGCCTTCTTTTTTTGGTTTTTGGATTTTGGGTCACACTCGGCAGTGCTCAGGGGTTACTCCTGGCTATCTGCTCAGAAATCACTCCTGGCAAGCTTGGGGGACCATATGGATGCCGGGACTTGAACCAGTGACCTTCTGCATGAAAGGCAAACGCCCTACCTCCATGCTATCTCTCCGGCTCCCTCTGATGCCTTCTTATCCCTTCACTTTATGGTTCCTTGAGCATCTTGGGAATAACCCCTCAGCATTCTGGGTGGAACCAAAATTTTAAAAAAGTGTAGGCACAGTGAGAAAGATTAGAGAGCTAATGTTCCTGGTTTGCATGCAGTGCATCCAGGTTTAGTCCCTATGCAGTATGGTTCTTCAACTGCTCTAGGAGCAGCAACATGGTACACTGGGAATAGCCAGAGTATCCATCCCACCTCAAAAGAACTTACTTTTTTGGGGGGCATACCCAGGGGTTCTCAGGAGTTACTCCTGTCTCTGCACTCAGAAATTACCCCAGGCAGGCTTGGGGTATGATAGGGGATCCCAGGGTCAGCCCTGACCAGGTCAGCCCTGTGCAAGGCAAACACCCTACCCACTGTTATTGCTCTGGCCCCAAAAGAACTTTTTAAAGTTCAGTTGACCTTTTCTTGGCACCTGAATATATTGGGACGATAAGTTTCCCTTTTCTTGTGGGTTTATCTCTGAGTCCCTCTGACTGCATGATTTGATCTTTGATGCTGTTTTCTGAGCCCTGTGGCTCCCATTGGACTGTTCAGCAGGGCTGGAGAGAAATAAGTATAAGGTCTTGGATGCCCTTTGCCAGGAAAGTCCACCTCATTGGGAGCTTTGTGCTGTTTGTGAAGCTGTCCTTGTTCGGTGTTGTCTTTTCTTCAAAGATCTGGTTGTCCTTGATGGCACCCTCAACAGTGTGCTTTAGTTTGAACACTGTCCTCAGCTTCATGAAGATGGTAGTTTGGTGACACCAGAACATAAGGGACATGTCCTGGTGCTCTTAGACATCACCAGCATGAGATCAGAGGCTCATCATCTTTGCTTAGACTGTAACTGCTGTCTTTCTTTTGATAATAGATTTTATTTATGGTGTTTAAAAAAAACATTTATTTTTCCCATAATCCTTGATTTAGATTTAGTTTCTTTTGAGGACCTTCTCCTTGACTTATAAATGACTAATCCCACCCCATCCCCTTATCTTTCTGTCTTGGTTTCGGGAATATATTTGTCATTATTCAAGGGATTATTTTCTGCTCTATGTTGGGTGACCCTGTGCTGCCAGACCTTCTGTATCTAAACCTTGAGCCTTATAGCCGTTTGAGCTATTTCTCAAGCCACAGTCATGGGGGTGCTACCAACCCATCTACAATGCCCAGCACCACATATGTCCCCAGTCCAGCCATGAGTAAGCCCTGAACAAAGCTGGGTCTGTTTTTCCCCCTTTCCTCCTCACTATCTCAGTACATGATGGTGAAAGATACATGATTGTGGTATGGTTTGATGCTACTAACCTTTGATTTCTGCCATTTTTTTTAATCCTAAATTTTTTGATAAGCTTCTATTTCTATAGCTTTTATCAAGTATTTATTTGATTGTGGGGCCACAGGGCTTACTCCTGGCTCTGTGCTCAGGGATACCTCCTGGGGTGCTTAGGGAGCTATATGGGTGCTAGAGATTGAACTTGGGTCTGCTGCATGCAAGGTAAGTACATCATCTTCTGTACTGAATCATGAAGTGTTTGGGGAAAAAATAGCATGATCAGAGTATGCTTTCTGATAATTTATTTGACTATATTCATTTAATTTATTCATTGAAGTGCCACTTAAGCACAGGAACAGTATATATTAGTGAACCAAGTAGAAAATTCCTATTAATGAAGTTCATATTCAAATTTAATGTGAATTCAAATTTACATTCTAGGAAAGAAGCTTCAACAAATAAACCCAAATATAATTACAAATTACTCTAAATGTTTTGAAGGAAGGAATAAATTAGGAGGATAAAGGGGATAAAAACTTTAAATGGGGGATACAGAAGAGGCCGATCAGGAATAAAATATCAAGTACCTGGTTATCCTTGATGCTGAAGATACAAAATAAATCTGTCCATAGAGACTTGCCTTGCATGCACGCGGCCCTGAGTTCTAGCTCCACACTGCAAACATCTCTGGTTTCCCTGTGGTCTCCTGAGTCCCACCAATTCCCCATCACTTTGATCCCTGAGCAGAATCAGGAATAAATCCTGAGCACTGCCAGGTGTGGCCCCTAAATTTAGAGACAGACAAACAACTAAAAACCTGGCCTTTAGGGGGCCGGAGAGATAGCATGGAGGTAAGGCGTTTGCCTCTCATGCAGGAGGTCATCGGTTCGAATCCCGGCGTCCCATATATGGTCCTCCCGTGCCTGCCAGGAGCAATTTCTGAGCCTGGAGCCAGGAATAACCCCTGAGCACTGCCGGGTGTGACCCAAAAACCACAAAAAAAAAAAAAAAAAAAAAAAAAAAAAAAAAAACCTGGCCTTTATAAAGTGCATATTCATACAGTAGACAGGATAAATAAAATATTATGTTAGAAGGTCAATGGTTTCAAGGGGGGAAAAATAAACTTAAGGTAATGTTGAGTGGAGATGGGAGTTGCACATTTATTGAATGGTCACTGAATGTGTCATTAACTCAGTATAAAAATAATTTGACTATCTATTAAAGGTAAAGGAGTGAACCAGAGCTCCAGACAGATGGAATAACAAAGACAAATGCCATAAGGAGTACATGTGCCTGGCATGATCAAGGAACTAACAAGGAGACCGGCCAATATAGTAAACCAGGGCGATTGTATAAATGAGATCACAGAGGTTAGTGGGCATATGTAATCTATAGAGCAGTGGTCCCCAAATTTATATGACCCACCGCTCTCTTTGGTAATAAAAACAAGATCAATTATCCCACCCTACCCAGAAATCTACCATCTTAGGGGTTGGAGCTAAAATATAATAGGTAAAGTGTTTATCTTGCAGATAGCTGGACCTGGTTTGATCCCCAGTACCCCGTACGGTCCCTAAACCCCACCAGGAGTGATTCTTGAACATAGAGCTGGGAATAAGCCCTGAGTTTATGAGGTTAGTCGTGGCTCAGAGTTTACTCCTGTCTCTGCACTCAGAAATCCCTCCTGGCAGGCTGTGTGTGTGTGTGTGTGTGTGTGTGTGTGTGTGTGATGGGATGCAGGGAATTGAACCTGGGGTGTGTGTGTGTGTGTGTGTGTGTGTGTGTGTGTGATGGGATGCAGGGAATTGAACCTGGGTCAGTCCTGGGTCATCTGTGTGCAAGGAAAATATCCACTGTCTCTCCGGCCCTCAACCATCTTTTTTTTAAGTGAAAATAAGCAATGCATCCCCCAATTGCAGGAAAATATTTCCATCTCCCATTGTTTCAGCCAGCCCCCCAACATTTCCACTCCTGTTAGCCCCCATCAGTATCACCAATTTGGGGTTCTCTCTGTATGTAGAGTATCGATTATCATCTTTAGCTGCAGGTTAGAACCACTGGGAGATATTTTTAAAAATGTGGGAAATCCTGGTTTGATTCCCTTCCATCCTTGCCTGCTAGTATTGCTGGTCATGTCCTCCCTCAATTCCCCTTCACCTCTCCCTCTAAAAATAATGATAATACAGGTGGAGAGAGAGAACTGTAGTTAAAGTGCTTATATGGCAGGGAGCTGAACCGGGATTCCTAGCACCCTATATGGCCCTTTGAGCACTGCCAAGAGTGATCCCTTAGTACATAGCCAGGTGTAAGCCCTGAGCACTGCTGGGTGTGACCCCAAAGCCAAACAACCCACAATTAGGTAATACCTAGGCTGCTCCTTTAAATTAAAAAGAGGCCTTGTCTTGCAGGTGGGATTCAAAGAGCTAATAAAGTAGATGATTTTGAGAAATACATTAAAGAATCAATTATAGATAAATGTGGGCATTGCTGGAGAGAAAAGTGTTGAATGACTTCCAGGTTTCTCTTTCAAGCAGTGAATGGGTTCAGGTACTTAGTGAGGTGGGGGGGGGAGATAAGAATTGGAGTAGTAGGTGTGGGATTTGAAGGGAAGAACAGAAATTAGATGTTAAGATATTTTTTAAATTATTTTTATTTATTTGGTTTTTGGGTCACATTCGGCAGCGCTCAGGGGTTACTCCTGGCTCCACACTCAGAAATCGCTCCTGGCAGGCTTGGGGGACCATGTGGGATGCCGGGACTCAAACCAATGACCTGCATGAAAGTCAAACACCTTACCTCCATGCTATCTCTCCGGCACCAGGTGTTAAGCTTTTTTTAAATTATTTTTGTTACTATTTTTTGTTTGTTTGGGGGTCACAACCAGCAGCGCTCAGGGGTTATTTCTGGCTCTGCTCTCAGAAATCGCTCCTGGCAGGCATGGGTAACTGTATGGTTGTCAGGATTTGAACCACTCTGTCCATGGTGGATCAGCTGCATGCAAGGCAAATGCCCTACCACTGTGCTATCTCTGGCCCTTTTTATTATGCTTTTTTTTTGGGGGTGGGGTGGGCCACACCCGGCGGTGCTCAGGGGTTACTCCTAGCTATCTGCTCAGAAATAGCTCCTGGCAGGCACAGGGGACCATATGGGACACGGGGATTCGAACCAACCACCTTAGGTCCTGGGTCGGCTGCTTGCGAGGCAAACACTGCTGTGCTATCTCTCCGGCCCCTTTATTATGTTTTTAATTAAAATTTTTTTTCTTTTTGTTTTTCATCCACACTCTTAGGTGCTCAAAGGTTCTTCCTGGCTTTACACTCAGGAATCACTCCTGGTGATGCTTGGAGGACTATATGAGATGGTGGGAATCAAACCTGGGTTGGCCGAGTGTAAGGCAGATAACCTACTTTCTGTACTATTGCTCCAGCCCCCAGGAGTTCTATTTTAGGCTTGTTAAATTTGTTTTGCCTTTGGGCCACACCTGTCAGTGCTCATGGGTTACTTCTGTATATACAATCAAGCATCACTCCTGATAGGCTCAGGGGACTGTTTGGGTGCTGAGGTTAGAACCTGGGTTAGTCGAGTGCAAGGCAAGCACCCTACTGCTATGCTATTACTCTTGTCTGACATGTTAAATTTGAGATGTGGATGAGACTAAATATAAATGTTATGTAGGCAGCTATATGAGTGGAAACTGAAGTGATATTAGAACTTGAGGTAATAAATGTGTCATCATATTGATCTTAACAGTATAAAAATAACATCATTTAGGTTAAATCTGATGGGTAAAGAACTGGAGGTGTGGAAACTAGCCAGCTTATTCCTGTAATCAGAACAAAAATTGGTTCGAGTTTGAATTAGGATAGTGGTATTGGAACTAGAAAAGAAATAGGAAGTTGGAGATTTGAGGCTTTGCAAAGCCTGTTGTAATAGGAGTAGACAGTTAGCAAGAAAAGAAGGCCTGGGGGCAGGCGAGACAGTGTAGTTGGCTGGTCTTTCGTGTGACTGACCAGTTTCATTCCCTAATGGTCATCACTCCTGATGGTCTCCCAAGCCCCACCAGGAATGATTCCTGAAAGGAGTAAGTCCTGAATGACACGTAAATATGGCCCAATCCCCTCCACCATCCCCCCGCCCATACGTACACAAAGTGAGGGGAGGAGGGAAGGAAGAGAAGAAAAGGGAAGGGAAAGGAAAGGAAGAATAGAGAGGGAAGGAAAGAAAGAAATGTTAGAGCTGTCAAGCCTAGATGTTTCATCTGTTAAGAGTCCGAGTAGTCAGGAGGAAATAACTCATGAGTAAAGGATACTGTTTGGCTTTGCATGCATTGCCATTTAGGAGAGGTTGCTTAGCAGACTTAAATCTATTGCGCTGGGTTTTGAAAGAGCCTCTGATGTCTGAAATATAATCTGTTTCTTTATATATACCTAGGTCATGCAAGGAGCAAAATTCATGAAACTAATGGCATGCAGTCTTTATTTTGATCTTAGGCTCTCTTTAGTAGAGTTGCTTCCTGTCTCCTGTACAGTGCTTTCTTTGTGTTCACAATGCCCAGGTTTCCTTTCTTGTCTTTCAGATAAGTCCTCCTCCGAGGCTTTTGTACTTTTTGTTTTCTCATCTTAATTCATCACTTCCTTAAATTGTCTCTGGTGGAAGGAATAGAAGTTTAGTGAGAGAAATTTAGAGGTAGATTTACGGAAAGTAGAGAAAATTCCAAGTGATCCTTAGTAAGTTCTGAGTGTGATTATACATCTTAAGTGAAAGGATATGGGAAACATTAAAGTTGTAGTTCTTTCAACACAAAGATACAGAATCTTTGTAGTACCCTGTTGATTTTAGTGTAACTCAGTAATAAAATCTTTTCTTTTTCTTTGTTTTTGTTTTTGGGTCATACCCAGCGGTGGTCAGGGATTACTCCTGGCTGTCTGCTCAGAAATAGCTCCTGGCAGGCACGGGGGACCATATGGGACACCGGGATTCGAACCAACCACCTTTGGTCCTGGATCGGCTGCTTGCAAGGCAAACGCCGCTGTGCTATCTCTCCGGGCCCAGTAATAAAATCTTTTGACTATAAAAGCTAAGTTAGTGTTAGTTCCCCTTCTCTTTTGTTGACTTGATAATGGTGGTAGCGGTGACTGAATTTTGAATATTTTTTATATTAAACTTGTAATTTTATTCAAATTTTTTAAAATTCAGGTTTGATTTTAACAAATGTGTCGAGGAGAGAGCCCGAAAGAAAGGGTGAAGCCCATGGGGCAGGGCCCTCCCAAATGCCTGAAGAAGTAGGCATATCCCCTCCCCTCTCCTCTTTTCCCTCACCATCTAAAGGGATTTGGGGAGAGACATAGGCAGGGCAGAGGGCTAGTCCTCAATCTATGGGGTTGTGCTGGGGATTAAAGGACTATGGGGACAAGAGGCCAGACTAGGGATGAGTTGAGGAAAGGTTACAAGGACCACTTGCCAGAATCCGCAGCTTTCTGATTTCAGATTGAATTAA
This sequence comes from Suncus etruscus, assembly GCF_024139225.1. Taxonomy (NCBI): domain Eukaryota; kingdom Metazoa; phylum Chordata; class Mammalia; order Eulipotyphla; family Soricidae; genus Suncus; species Suncus etruscus. Next base: position 183,500,937 of record NC_064848.1, read on the forward strand.
AAATAAACAAAATAAAATAAAAAACAAAATATCAAACCACAAGCAGTACCCACCCCTTACCCCCACCAGGGCTGTAGTGTGAGGGAAGAAGAGGAGGACAGCTTTGCCAAGGCCATGGCTTGCTCACTTTTGACCAGGGGAGCAAGATGAAGAGTAGGGGCTCTGCAAATTTGGGGGAGGAGATGGGGGAAAACCAAAATAAGACCTCTAATAAAGGCTGGGCTAGAGCTCTGCAGGCTCAAGGATCACTGCTGCCATCACCACCGCCATCCTGGGAGCCAGTTATTTTGCCATAGCTTTGATGGCAACAGCTGCCTCCTCCAACATGATCGGAGTGCATGATCAGGATCAGGATCTCTTCTCCACAGTCGTACTTCTGTTCACTTTCCTTGCCAAGGTCTCCCTCAGGCAGGCGAAGGTCCTCTCGCACTTCCCCACTGTCCTGGAGCAGTGAGAGATACCCATCCTGGATGCCACTCAGCTGGAAATCCTTCCTTTTGATGTTGGGGACATCCATATTATGAGTTGATGGGCAGATATCTTCACATTTCTTCCCAGTAAAGATGTCAGTACCAACCAGGTGGACCTTGGCGTGGCCATGCTTGCCCGTCTTGGAGGTAGACATCTCCACAATCTTTATTTATTTATTTATTTATTTATTTATTTATTTATTTATTTATTTATTTATTTTTGGTTTTTGGGCCACACCCGGCGGTGCTCAGGGGTTACTCCTGGCTGTCTGCTCAGAAATAGCTCCTGGCAGGCACGGGGGACAATATGGGACACCGGGATTCGAACCAACCACCTTTTGGTCCTGGATCAGCTGCTTGCAAGGCAAACGCTGTGCTATCTCTCCGGGCCCGCATCTCCACAATCTTTTTTTTTTTTTTTTTTTTTTTTTGGTTTTTGGGCCACACCCGTTTGACGCTTAGGGTTACTCCTGGCTATGTGCTCAGAAATCGCCCCTGGCTTGGGGGGACCATATGGGACACCGGGGGATCTAACCGCAGTCCATCCTACGCTAGCGCTTGCAAGGCAGACACCTTACCTCTAGCACCACCTTCCCGGCCCGCATCTCCACAATCTTAACATGGTCGCCTGTTAGCACCACAAAGCCCTTCTTACGTAATGCTGAGCACTGCATCGGGAAGGTGACTGAGGCCCCTGCATCTCCTGTCTCGAAGTCCAAATTATCTGCCGTTTGTTTGTTTGTTTTTGTTTTGGGGTCACACCCAGCGGCTCTCAGGGGTTACTCCTGGCAGACTCGGGGGACCATATGGAATGCCGGGAATTGAACCGGGCTCCGACCCGGGTTGACTGCGTGCAAGGCAAACGCCCTGTTGATTCCAGCTCGCGCAAAAGCACTGACTCGACCCCAACTGCTGGCCCCGAGCTCAACTGCTGCCGCCGCCTCTGCTCCTGCTGTTGCTGTTCCTGCTGCTCGCAACGCCGCTGCGTGTACCCATATTTTGAATATTAAATTGACTTGACACTGCCATCCTGTCACTATTTATGGAAACATCCTCTGTGTAGGTGATGGGCCTATACATGACTTCTTTTTAATTCTTTCAGTTGTTTATTTTGGGGTCACACCAATGATGCTCAGGGGTTACTCCTGGCTCTGCACTCAGGAATTACTCCTGGTAGTGCTTGGGGGACCATATGGGATGCCAGGGATCAAACCTGATTGACGGCATGCAAAGCATATGCCCTATGCTCTGTACTATATCTCTCTAGCTCCAACACTTAAGTGCTGGTAAATAACAAATGTGAGTAAAACAAGGAGTATCTAGACCAGAGTATAGCACAGCGGTAGGGCGTTTGCCTTGTATGCTGCCGACCTGGGTTTGATCCTTGGCATCTCATATGCTCACTCGAGCCTTCCAGAAGTGATTTCTGAGCACAGAGCCAGGTACCTAGATCCTTAAAAAGTATTGTGTGGGGTCTAGAGAGGTAGTTCAATGTTATGGATACATGCTTGGCATGTAGGATTCCTGGCACAGTAAGTTTTCTTAACTCTCAATAGAAGCCCCTGAGCACTGCTGCATGTGGCATCTCCAAAAACAGACTTGGGTGAAATTTCAGATTCTACAATAGAGTTTTCCTTCCTTCCTTCCTTCCTTCCTTCCTTCCTTCCTTCCTTCCTTCCTTCCTTCCTTCCTTCCTTCCTTCCTTCCTTCCTTCCTTCCTTCCTTCCTTCCTTCCTTCCTTCCTTCCTCCCTCCCTCCCTCCCTCCCTCCCTCCCTCCCTCCCTCCCTCTCCCTCCCTCCCTCCCTCTCCCTCCCTCCCTTTCCCTCCCTCCCTTTCCCTCCCTCCCTCCCTCCCTCCCCCTCCCTCCCCTCCCTCCCCCTCCCCCCCCCCCGCCCTGGGTTTCTTTGGGTGAAATTTCAGATTCTACAATAGTTTTCCTTCCTTCCTTCCTTCCTTCCTTCCTTCCTTCCTTCCTTCCTTCCTTCCTTCCTTCCTTCCTTCCTTCCTTCCTTCCTTCCTTCCTTCCTTCCTTCCTCCCTCCCTCCCTTCCTCCCCCCCCTCCCTCCCCTCCCTCCCTCCCGCCCTGGGTTTCTTTTTTTTTTTTTTTTTTTTTTTGGGCCACACCCGGCGGTGCTCAGGGGTTACTCCTGGCTGTCTGCTCAGAAATAGCTCCTGGCAGGCACGGGGGACCATATGGGACACCAGGATTCGAACCAACCACCTTTGGTCCTGGATCGGCTGCTTGCAAGGCAAATGCCGCTGTGCTATCTCTCCAGGACAAAGCCCTGGGTTTTTATTCTTAATAAAGTATTTGCTTTTTCTGATTTCAAAATAATGAAAAAAGTGAAATTAAAATGTAAAAAATTGGGCCCGGAGAGATAGCATAGCGGCGTTTGCCTTGCAAGCAGTTGATCCAGGACCAAAGGTGGTCAGTTCGAATCCTGGTGTCCCATATGGTCCCCTGTGCCTGCCAGTAGCTATTTCTGAGCAGACAGCCAGGAGCAACCCCTGAGCACCGCCGGGAGTGGCCTAAAAACCAAAAAAAAAAAAAAAAAAAAGGTAAAAAATTTTATGGCACTAAAACACTTTTTTGTTTTTGGGCCACACCCGTTGATGCTCACGGGTTACTCTTGGCTATATGCTCAGAAATTGCTCCTGCCTTGGGGATAACTATATGGGATGCCGGGGGAATTGAACCGTGGTTTGTCCTAGGCTAGCACTTGCAAGGCAGAGACACTTTACCTTTAGCGCCACCGCTCTGGCCCCTAAAATACTTTTTTTTCTTTTTTTGGTTTTTGGGCCACACCCATTTGACGCTCAGGGGTTACTCCTGGCTATGCGCTCAGAAATCACCCCTGGCTTGGGGGGACCATATGGGACACCGGGGGATCGAACTGCGGTCCATCCGCTTGCAAGGCAGACACCTAACCTGTAGCGCCACCTTCCCGGCCCCCCCCAAAATACTTTTTAAAACTTGATTGATTGATAGATTTTTGGGCCACACCAGCTGCACTGGGGTCACTCCTAGCTCTGCACTCAGAAATTGTCCTTAGCAGGCTGGGAGACCATGTGGGATGTCAGGAGTCAAACTGGGTTCTTCCCAGGTTGGCTGCATGCAAGGCAAATGCCTTATTGCAGTTCTATTAATATCTTTATTTAAGCAACGTGGTTACAAACATGTTTGTAGTTGGATTTTAGTTATAAAACACAAAATATTTTAAAGTAGCTACATAGGACTGGCAGTACCATCATCTCACCAGCTCCCAATTTGTCTAATTTTATGTTAATGAATTTCTGTTTCTTCTAGTTTTTGCTTATAAATTATACTGTGATTATCATTCATGTACATACATCTTAATATACTGGTCATATTGATTGCTTAGGATGGATTCTTTTTTTTTTTTTTTTTTGCCACACCCGTTAGATGCTCAGGGGTTACTCCTGGCTACGCGCTCAGAAATTGCCCCTGGCTTGGGGGAACCATATGGGACGCCGGGGGATCGAACCGTGGTCCTTTCCTTGGCTAACGCTTGTAAGGCAGACACCTTACCTCTAGCGCCACCTCGCCGGCCCCATGGATGGATTCTTGAAGTAGATGTGGGACTGCTATGTTAAATGATATGCAATATCTTACTTTTCCTAATTCTTTAAAATCTTCATAATCTAAAACAAACAATATTAAAGAACATTTTAATAAATGAAAAACCAACTTTTTACTTCTAACCTTTGTTTAATCTTCCCTCCTGATTAATTTTTTTGCTTTTACTAAGTACTTATTCCTAGATTTAATTAAAAAAAAACAGTTGGGATTGCAGTAGGACACACATAAACAGAACAGCTTCAGATTTGGGGGTCCTATATTAACTGTCAGGTAAAGGATTCTAAGTAACATTTGTTAATTGCCATGAAAGTGACAGTAAGTATGACAGGAATTTAGGGTTAACTAGAGTGATTAGGAAGTGCTTGAAGGAACTTGATTTGGAATCTGAAGGGGATAGTATTAAAACAAGAATGTTTTAATAGGAGTGTTAAAATTAGGGTGGGGGGCAAAAACACAAAGCAGAACAGCCCTTGATTGCTATGTTCATTGCAACATTATTCACAATTTCCAGAATCTGGAAACAAAGTGCCCAAGAACAGCTGAGTGGATTAAAGAAACCATGGTACATCTACAAAATGGAATACTATGCAGCTATTAGGAAAAATGAAGTCATGAGATTTGTTTCTACATGGCTAGATCTAGAGAGTATTATGCTGAACAAAATGAGAGAGGGATAGACATAGAATGACCATATTCATTTGTGGGATCTTAAAAAATATGGTATTAATATTGAAAACAATAGAGAGAGATGAGTACCAGAAAGACTTGCCCATTGTAGGAAACTTGTCATAAAAAGTGAGGGAGTTCAGTTAGGAAAGAGAAGGGACCGCTTTGACAATGATAGTTGGAAATGGTCACTTTGGACAAGAATTGCGTACTTAAAGGAGATAAAGTGATATGCACAATCCTCCTTCAGTAACAATATAAAAAACCCACAATATGTGTGTGTGAGGGAAAGGAGAGGGGAGGGGTGGGAGCATGCAACTGAGACAGGCAGGGTAGAGAGCAGCGGGGAGAGCAGGAGTGAAACTGGGGACATTGGTGGCAGGAAATCTGCACTGGTGAAGGGTGTTGCACAGTGTATGACTGAAACTCAATCTTGAACAACTTTGTAACTGCATCTCACGGTGATTTCGATAAAAAGTTTATTTTTCAAGATGCAAGAGGGAGTTTATTTGACTAGTCGGGGTCCAAGTCTCAAAAATGTATTTAACATTTAATTTCATTTACATTTAATTTAATGTATTAAATAGGCATTAGAACCATTCCTGTTTTTGAAATGGCAGGGAACAAATATAAGGAAGGCACAAGATTTGTTTATGAGCAGAAGGATTAGTTGGAATTTGGTTCTAGGCTAGGGCCATATTGTAGATAGTGCAGAAGTTTTTGTTTTTGTTGTTGTTATTGCTTTTTTTTTTTGGTTTTTGGTTCCACCCGGCAACTCTCAGGGGTTACTCCTGACTCCAGGCTCAGAAATCGCTTTTTGCAGGCTCGGGGGACCATATGGGATGCTGGGATTTGAACCAATGACCTTCTGCATGAAAGGTAAACGCCTTACCTCCATGCTATCTCTCTGGCCCCTAGTGTAGAGGTTTTTATGGAAGTTATTTCCCAGAGAACTGTTTTTTTAGTACATTTAAGTACAGTAAGGATTTTTTTTTTTTTTTTTTTTTTTTTTTGGTTTTTGGGTCACACCCGACAGCGCTCAGGGGTTACTCCTGACTCCACGCTCAGAAATAGCCCCTGGCAGGCATTGGGGACCATATGGAATGCTGAGATTCAAACCACTGACCTGCATAAAAGGTAAATGCCTTACCTCCACGCTACCTCTCTGGCCCCACAGAAAGGAATTTTAAGATAAAGCAGATACATAGATGTTACTCAGTTTAGGTAAATTAAAAATTAAAAAAGTCTCTTAATGAAAAATATTTAGAAGGCTGTTTATTATAAGAATACTGCAGGATAAGGTACTTACCTTGCATGCAGCCAATCTGGGTTCAGTTTCTAGCACTCTGTATGATCCTTTGAGCCCCATCAGGAGTGGCCCCTGAGTATAGAGTCAGGAGTATGCCCTGAGCACTGCTAAGTTTGAACCAAGCCTCTGTCCCCTACCCCCTCCACACAAAACAGGGAAAAAAGGGGTTTAACAAGATGGTTGCTGAATGTCTCTGGCACTGAGAATGTTACATAACCTTTCAAGAATAAATGATTTTTTTTAAATAAATTAGCCTGTAGTTAGGCTACTTCTAGCTCCTGGGACACCATGATGTACCTCACTTCTGTGAAGGCAAATAGCCCTCAGCCTGATGATACTCTCATAGCTTCTCAGGTCTGTATTGGTTCACCTTTGAAAACTTAGTTGTTCTTTTATTTCTGACATTTACAGATTTGCAGGGAAAGGATTTTTTTCTCTTCCAAGCAGAGCAGAGACGGCCCCATAGGACTCAGCAATTTTCTGCCAACCAAGCTGGCACTTCAGTGTGATGGGCCAAGGAAGTGGTGTTGCTTGGTCTCTGCAGTGCCAGGGATTACCCGGGGCTGCACCCAGTGATATTTTGAGAACGGGCTGGCTCTGTGCAAGACATGTGCTTTGACCCCTGTACTGTCTCTCTTGTCCCAGTTGAAAATATATTATGGATCAGAGTGAGCCTCTAAAAGATTCTGTGAGCTTGTAAGAAATGAATATTTAAATTTAAAAAATTTGTTTTGTTTTTGGGCCATACCTGGAAGCTCTCGGGTTACTCCTGGCTCTGTGCTCAGAAATTATTTCTGGCAGACTCGGGGCCATATGGATTCCTGGGGATTGAATCTGGGTCTGCCACCTGCTGTTTTATTACTCATCCCCTAAGTTAAACTTTTTTTATAGTATAAGTAATATAGTTACATTGATGTTCCCTATGGTTTTGATGTACAAATTACTGCATCTTCACTAACACTAAACTTTTCAAGATAGCTCACATATCCTCTATCAGTTCTAGTTCTCCTCTTTCCTCTATCGCTCCTACTGCTTGATAACCTTAGTTTTGTAATTAAAGCCAAGGATTTGTCATTATTGACACTATTTGTTTTGTTTGTTTATATACCTCATTGAATAAGATCATTTAGTATTTTTTCTGCTCTCTCTGACTTACTTTGCTTAAAATGATCAGCCCTCTAATTCTTTTTTTTTTTTTTTTTTTTTGGGTTTTTGGGCCACACCCGGCAGTGCGCAGGGGTTACTTCTGGCTGTCTGCTCAGAAATAGCTCCTGGCAGGCACGGGGGACCATATGGGACACCGAGATTCGAACCAACCACCTTAGGTCCTGGATCGGCTGCTTGCAAGGCAAACACCGCTGTGCTATCTCTCCGGGCCCAGCCCTCTAATTCTACATAAGTTATAGCAAACTGCAAAATTTCTTCTTTCCTTGGAACTACATAATATTCCATTGTATATACATACCACAGATTCTTTATCCATTTATATGTCATGGACATTTGGGTTGCCTTCATATCCTGACTCTTATACTTAGGACTGTAAGAAACAGGTTTGCTAATATCTTTTGAGTTAGTGTTTCTGTGTTCTTGGGGTAGATGTCAAGAAGTAGAATTGTTGAGTCATATGGAAGTTCTGTTCTTTTTGGACCACAGCTGTTGTCTGCTGGTGCTCAGGGTTTACTTCTGGTGGTACTGGGGACCATATGGAGTGTCAGGGATTGAACCCAAGTTAACTATGTACAAGGCAAATGCCCTACCTATCACTTTGACTCTCTCCACTTTCTTTGAGAAATTTCTAAATTGCTGTCAATAGAAGCTATATCAAGATGGCACTCCCACCAACAAAGAATGAAGGTTCCTTTTTTTTTTTTTTTTTTTTTTTGGGTCACACCCGGCAGTGCTCAGGGGTTACTCCTGGCTGTTTGCTCAGAAATAGCTCCTGGCAGGCACGGGGGACCATATGGGACACCGGGATTCGAACCAACCACCTTTGGTCCTAGATCGGCTGCTTGCAAGGCAAATGCCGCTGTGCTATCTCTCCGGGCCCTGAAGGTTCCTTTTTAATCATACCCCACCAGTACTGGTTGTTTCCAGTCTTCTTGATATGTTTCATTCTCACACTTTGAGATGATGGATTTGTTATTGTTCATTGACCTATATTTCTTTGATAGTGGTGATGAACACTTTTCTTTTCTTTCTTTCTTTTTTTTGTTTTTGAGTCACACCTGGCGGCACTCGGGTTACTCCTGACTCTGTGCTCAGAAATCGCCCCTGGTAGGCACTGGGGATTATATGGGATGCTGGGCCCATCCTGGGTTGGCTGCATGCAAGGCAAATGTCCTACAGCTGTGCTATCTGTACCCAGATGAACACTTTCATACACCTCCTGGCCATCCGTATGTTTTCTTCAAGAAGTATCTGCTCATCTCCTGGGAGGAATTATTAGATAATGATAGTCACTTTCAATTTATCTGCATGTAAATAATCCATAGGAATTTATCTTACTGGCAGTCTATTATATTTATTTTATTCCTTTGATGCCTTTAGTGTATAGACAGGTTATATAAATACATTTTATTATTACCTAGCCTGCATAGTCATTATTTAAATTTCTGATTCATATTACATTATCCAAAATAAAATGTGTGGAATTTTTTGTTTTGGTTTTGGGCCACACCCAGTGGCACTCGGGGTTTACTCCTGGCTCTGTACTCAGAAATCACACTTAGCCAATTCAGGGGACCATATGGAATGCCAAGGATTGAACCCAGGTCAGCCATTTGCAAGACAAAAACCCCATCTGCTGTGATTTTGCTCTGGCCCCAGAAAGGTTTTTTTTTTGGTGGGTGGGGCACACCTGGTGGTGCTCAGGGGTTACTCTTGGCTATGCGCTCAGAAATCATTCCTGGCAAGCTCTCAGACCATATGGGCTGCTGGGAGTCAAACAGGAGTCCATCCACCCTATTGCTGATCTCTCTAGCCCTCAGAAGGTTTTTTTTTTTTTTTAAATACCACGTTACCCAGTGGTTCTCAGCTTGGGGAATACTTTAATAATGCTTAGCAGTGTGGGTCTGACTGTAGAGTACTGTTTGTTACTTGGTCTGGTGGTACAGTGCTGATCTCGAGGGTGCATGGAGGCATGTGGTGGCTGAAGTTGAACTTCACTTTTCAAGTGCTAGGCATGTGTGCTGCCGTGTGTGTGTGTGTGTGTGTGTGTGTGTGTGTGTGTGTGTGTGTGTGTGTGTGTGTGTGAGTGTGTGTGTGAGTGTGAGAGATGGTTTACTTAATTTTGTCTGTTTGCTTGTTTTTGGCCACTGAGGAGTTTCGCCTGGCTCTACACTCAGGATTTACTTCTGTTGGTGCTTGGACCATATGGGATGCCAGGGATTGAGCCTTGGTTTCCCCGAGTGGGCCATGTAGCAACTAGGCAAATGCCCTACTTGTTTCTGTCCCTGATTAAGATATTTAATCTCAGAAAATTTTAACATTTAAAAATGTTTTTTTGGGGGGTGGGCCGGAGAGATAGCATGAAAGTAAGGCGTTTGCCTTTCATGCAGAAGGTCGGTGGTTCGAATCCTGGCATCCCATATGGTCCTCTGTGCCTGCCAGGAGCAATTTCTGAGCCTGGAGCCAGGAGTAACCCCTGAGCGCTGCTGGGTGTGACCCAAAAACAAACAAAAAAAACAAAACAAAACAAAAAAAAAACAAAAAAAAAGTTTTAACATTAAAAATTATTTAAAAATGATTTTTGGTTTGTTTTGATCCACATCTGAGGTGCTCGGTACTGGCTCTGTACTTAGGGATCCTCCCCTCTAGTACTGGGGGTGTGGAGGGCATATGCCATACTAGGAATCCAGCCAGGATCTGTGGCCTACAGGGCAAGTGCTTTAACTCTTGTACTATCTCTCCCTGTCCCTACCCAAACTTTTTAAGTACACAATCATGTCCCAAACTAATTAGTGACTTTTAAATATCTCTTTTCTAGTATCCCATTCTCTTGAATAAATTGTGCTATCTTTACTTAAAGTGTTACTTTTTCCGAGAGAATTAAGGTAATATTTTTGTTTTTGTTTTGTTTGCTTTAGTTTTTTTGGGTCACACCTACTGTGCTCAGAGGTTACTCTTTGCCCTGCATTTAGGAATTACTCCTGGCAGCACTTGGAAAACCATATATCTCAAATAGGCCACTTATAAGGCAAACATCTTACCTACTACACCAAGGTAGACCCACCAAGGTAAAGTATTACATCTTACTCTTTTTGAAAGCCTTCTCAAAAGGCTTGATGGACTCTTCGGAATCCATTTCTCAACTTTGCAAGTAAACTCCAGTTTTAACAGAACTGAGTAATCTTGGGGAAACTCAAGAGGAGTCTGACAGATAAACCAGAAGCCATTTTATTTAATGTACATTGAAGAAAAATAGTCTTTTTCATGAACTAGAAAACTATTGGTTTAGTTCATTCACTTCTTAGTGTCAAGGTATTAAAAACTTAATAGCTAAAACTTTCTGAGTCATTATGTGTCAGGTTTTGTTGTTGTTGTTGTTATTTGTTTTGAGGACATACCCACCAGTTGTGTTCTTTTGGTGGTCTCACGGAACCACATAGATTGTGTGTGTGTGTGTGTGTGTGTGTGTGTGTGTGTGTGTTAGGCTACACACAGTGGTGCTAAGGGGCAACTTCCATCTTGGTGTTCAGGGATCATTCTTTGCCTGACATTGCTTAGGGCAGGGGTCTCAAACTTGTGGCCCTTTGTACAACATTTTGTGGCCCTGCCCTAGAGGAATCTTTTTTTGTTTTGTTTTGTTTTAGTTGTTAAGAGTCACAACCCCGGGCCCGGAGAGATAGCACAGCAGCGTTTGCCTTGCAAGCAGCTGATCCAGAACCAAAGGTGGTTGGTTCAAATCCCGGTGTCCCATATGGTCCCCCTTGCCTGCCAGGAGCTATTTCTGAGCAGACAGCCAGGAGTAACCCCTGAGCACCGCCGAGTGTGGCCCAAAATCAAAAACAAAAACAAATAGTCACAACCCCAATGTTCAAGACTTACTATTGACTTTGCACTCAAGGATCACCCTGACTTTGCCTCCAGGTAAATTGAGTTTGAGACCCCTGGCTTAGGGGAACTGTACATAGTTTCAGGGCTTGAACATCTTAGGAATCTGAGGCAGGGGTTTTGTTAGTAGTTTGTCTGAGACCATAAACTTTGTTGTACTTTAAAAAAGATCATTTAATGGTTATCGAACCGAGGAAAAGGATAAGTTAAAATTCTTAGACCATTTTTTTTGTTGTTGTTTTTCCGGCCACACCCTTTTGATGCTCAGGGGTTACTCCTGGCTACGAGCTCAGAAATTGCCCCTGGCTTGGGGGGACCATATGGGACGCCGGGGGATCGAACCGTGGTCCTTTCCTTGGCTAGCACTTGTAAGGCAGACACCTAACCTCTAGCGCCACCTCGCCGGCCCCAGACCATTTTTTTTTTTTTGTTTATTTTTTTGTTTTTGAGCCACACCTGTTGACGCTCAGGGGTTACTCCAGGCTCTGCGCTCAGAAATTGCTCCTGGCTTGGGGGGACCGTATGGGACGCCAGGGATCGAATTGTGGTCCGTCCTAGGCTAGCACTTGCAAGGCAGACAGACGCCTTACCTCTAGCGCCACTGCTCCGGCTCCTCTGCGACCATTTTATCTAAATCATACTATATTCACTTATTTCTTTTTCAAACATGTATTAAGCATCTGCTATCTGCATTGTACTGCCTCAGTAGCAGGCTACAAGGTGACGTTAGCACAGTGAGTGTCCTTCTGGGGATTCTCAGTCTAGTGGGAAAGGCAAATAATTATAATAACAAGTGGCCTACATACACAGTGAGAGCAAGGAGGAGGAAGCATTTAATTCCACTTGGAGAGATTAGAGTAGATATTTGCATTGATAAAGGAAGGGCATTCTGGGTAGAGGAAATATGCAAAAATGCCATGACAAAAGAAAAGAACTCATTTTATTTTGCAAGAATAAAACAAATTATTGCAATTAAGGAAAGACTACAGTATACAAATGTTATGAAATTTTTTTTATTCCCTTTTTTTGGGTGTATGAGTGAGCTCCTAAGCAGTGTGGATGGGGTGGAATGCCCATTTAAGGTTGCCTATAGTTTAGTGCTAGGGCTCTGCCGTCAACCATGTTTCTGAGGGCCCTCAACACCAACTATTCTGTTGACTTTTTGTTTTGTTTTGTTTTTTTGGGGGTCACACCTGGCAACGCTCAGGGGTCACCCCCAGCTCTGTGTTCAGAAATCACTCCTGGCAGACATGGGTGACCATATGGGATGCCAGGATTCAAACCATCATTCCTCCTGAATTGGCTGCGTGCAAGGCAAACACCCTACTACTGTGCTATCTCTCCAGCCCCAACTTTGGGAATAGGAATTATTTCTGCAGTGAAATTGATAAGATTTAAGAAATGACCCAGGGGCCGGAGAGATAGCACAGTGGCATTTGCCTTGCAAGCAGCCGACCCAGAACTTAAGGTGTCCCATATGGTTCTCCATGCCTGCCAGGAGCTATTTCTGAGCAGATAGTCCAGAGTAACCCCTGAGCGCCACTGGGTGTGGCCCAAACAAACAAACAAACAAACAAAAAGAAATAACTCAGTTGGATAATGGATATGGGGAAAGGGAAATGTTGGGAAGAGGGAAATGTTGGGAAGAGATAGAAGTTAAGATTTTTAGGGTTTTTTGTTTGTTTTTAGTTTGAGCTCCTGGATAAATGGTAGTATCACTGGTGTAATATAACGAAGTCAGGTTTTGGAGGAAGATAGGCTTTTATTTTGAACTTCCTGGTTTTATGGTAATCTATTAGCAGGTTGGTTTGCATGTGCCTGTTCACCAAGCTTTCACTATGCATATGTTGATAAAATGTGAGCATATGTAATGATCTCCTGGCTCTGTACTCATCATTCCTGTTGGTAATGGTGGACCTATATGGGGTATGGGAGGTCTAACTCAGATTGGCTGTGTAGCATGCAAGCTCCCTAACCATTGTTTTATCATTCTGGCCCTGAATTCAACATATTTTTTATTGGTGACAATAAAGATGATACTACTCTTGGTCTTTATTCTAGAATGAAATTGTGACTTTTACTTCAGTTCCTTCCATCCTTGGAGATGAAAACACATAAATAATTTTTTAGGTCCATGATTGTGCTCAAGTGTTACACACCTTGTATTGTGTACTGCCCTGGGTTAAGGTACCAGTACCTCAGTGCATTCCAAGTGGACCCAACATCATACCACTGTATGCACCTTACAGTATTAACAATGGCCAATTTTTTTTAAACTTTTTAAAATACTATAGATATAGTGAATTATCACAATTTCTTAGAGTGAAAAGAAAACAGACATAAAAAAACCCAAAAAAAACAAAAGTAAGGGGAAAAGATATATAGGAGTGGGGCAGACTGGTCAGTAGAATGCTTATCAGCCAAGTGTTAGACTCTCTAGGTCCTTTATGTGGAGATAACCAAGAGAATGAATACACTTACATTTACCCACTTCCTAACTTCTGAATCAAAGAACTGGTGAGAAGGTTTAGAGAAATGTGACGTGAGAATTCACATTATAAAATCTAAACATACTGGGGCTGGTGAGGTGATGCTAGAGGTAAGGTGTTTGCCTTGCAAGTGCTAGCCAGGGAAAGATCGAGGTTCGATTCCCCAGGCATCCCATATGGCCCCCCCAAGCCAGGGGCAATTTCTGAGTGCTTAGCCAGGAGTAACCCCTGAACATCAAATGGGTGTGGCCCAAAAAACCAAAAAAAAAAAAAATCTAAACATACCCTGTTAAGCGGGCCGGGTAGGTGGCGCTGGAGGTAAGGTGTCTGCCTTGCAAGCGCTAGCCAAGGAAGGACCGAGGTTCGATCCCCCGGCGTCCCATATGGTCCCCCCCAAGCCAGGGGCGATTTCTGAGCACATAGCCAGGAGTAACCCCTGAGCGTCAAACGGGTGTGGCCCAAAAACCAAAAAAAAAAAAAAAAAAAAAAAAAAACCCTGTTAAAAGGATACATGAGCAAACATAGATTCTGGGCTTTGGGAGATTTTTAATGATTTTTATATAAAGTAAAATTTATATAGACTTCTGTGAATCTTAACATGTAACTGTCAAAATACAAAACAATTTTTGTGTGAACTTAAGGATAACCAGAAATGGAACTCTCAAACATTTTAAAAGACTTCTACCAAGCCAAAAGCAGACAAAACCGTATACACCTAATCAAGTATTTACTGAAAATAGAATATTATTTCCTTCCTACCTTTACTTCTGTCTTTTGGCCACTCTAGATCACTCCAATTGGTTTGGTCTTTGAGCCCAACAGGATTAAGCATGAGCCACCACTATTTGTGGCTCAAAAACGTACTTTTACTAGATAATTTGAAATTTTGGGGGGGGGTGGCCACACCCGTTTGATGCTCAGGGGTTACTCCTGGCTAAGCGCTCAGAAATTGCCCCTGGCTTGGGGGACCATATGGAACGCCGGGGGATCGAACCTCAGTCCTTCCTTGGCTAGTGCTTGCAAGGCAGACACCTTACCTCTAGCGCCACCTCACTGGACCCTGAAATATTTATAAGTGATAGTTGACTGATACTTTCACAAAGTTTATAAGCATGAAATATTTATGAATGTGCTAAGATTAATTATAAATTATGTGAAAGTATCTAGGACATTGAGCCTCAGTTTCTTTTTGTGGTGCTAAGGATTAAACCCAGGGCCTCATACATGCAAGGCAGGTCCACATCCCTAGTCCCTGGACTCAGTTCTTGGTCATTAGTTGTACAGCAGTAGAAAATAAGGCTATTCATTTTCTCTGTTGAACTGTGCCTTGATTATTATGCCTTTACAGGCTGCTTGCTCATTAGAAATACATATGAAAACAAATTACTTGCTTTTTTTTTTTTTTTTTTTTTTTGGGCTACACAGTGTGCATTTCTGGCAGTGTTTGATTACTGTCTAGAGCCGGTCATGAGCCATTATTTTCTTTTATGCCATGGTAGTTTGCCACTTAACATTGCAACCCAACTGAATATTACTTTAGTTTGTTCTTGACAGTATATGAATGCTTAGTGTTCAATTGCATGTTTGGAGTTTATTTTTGGATTAGTTTCAAGCATCATTTATTTTTTTCCTTCTTGATCCATTGCTACTTAATACCAGTTTTAAAACCAAGAAACATATTTTTGTATCTTGGAAGTAGTGCATTGTATTGAAAGCTGCAATTTTTATTTTTGTCTGTGGCATGCCTCACTGATTATGTGATTCCAATATTTGTTTTTCTTTGGTTTATAATTTTATTTGGAGTCCTTAACTTAAAACTTAATCTGCTAATCCATGGCTTTTAGTTTGGTAGATGATGGATGTCGAGCTCTGTGTACTAGAATTTGCCAAGGCCTCTGGCTACAGCCAGTTTTAAAGAACTTACCCATTTTTTACACCTTCAGGTAAGTGTTTATTTGTATTAGAGCTGGGCACATTCCACCTGGCTCTTTTTGTGGCGGGTGGAGGGAACTCTCCCTCTAGTGCTGGAGGGACTACTAAGACTATATATCCGCAATGCTCAGAAGGCTATGCAAGGCTATGCAGTGCTGAGGGTCAAACCTGGGGCCTCAAATATGCAATACATTGTGCTTTATCACTTAGTCACATGCCCAGCCCTCCTCATGATGTTTACTTTCTTTTTCTATGTTAGTCTTTTTTTGTTTTGTTTTGGGTCATACCAAGTGGCACTCAGGGGTTACTCCTGGCTCTGCATTCAGAAATTGCTCCTTGCAGGCACGGCAGACCATATGAGATACCGGGATTCGAACCACCATCTGTCCTGAATCGGCTGCGTGCAAGGCAAATACCCTACCGCTGTGCTATATCTCCGACCCTCTAAATTACTTTATTTAAACACTGTGCTGTGGGGCCGGAGAGATAGCATGGAGGTAAGGCGTTTACCTTTCATGCAGAAGGTCATCCGTTCGAATCCCTGCATCCCATATGGTCCCCCGTGCCTGCCAGGAGCAATTTCTGAGCACGGAGCCAGAAAAAATCCCTGAACTAACTAACTAACTAACTAACTAACTAACTAACTAGCTAACTAACACACACACTCTCTCTCTTTCTCTCTCTCCCTCTCTCCTCTCTCTCTCGTTACTGAAAGGGTATCATGCACATCCTTTATCTCCTTTCACCAACCAGTTCTTGTCCAGAGTGATCATTTCCAACTACCATTGTCATATTGGCCCCTCTCTGCCCTAACTGCACTCCCCACTATTTGTGGTCAGTTTCCTACCATGGACTGGTCTTCCTAGCCCTTGTCTGTGTTGTCTCTAGATATTATTACCATACTACCTTTTCTTTATATCTCACAAATTAGATAGATTATTCTATGTATATTCTCTCCCTGACTCATTTTGTTCAATATAATACTCTCTCCATTCATTTATAACCAAATTACATGACTTAATTTTTTCTAATAACTGCATAGTATTCTTTTGTATAGATGTACCACAGTTTCTTTATTTGCTCATCTGTTCTTGGGCACATGGGTTGTTTCTAGATTCTGCCAATTGTGCATAGTGCGCAATGAACATAGGAATGCAGAGGGGGTTTCTGCATTGTGATTTTGGGGCCTATGATATATTCCTAGGAGTGGTATTGCAGGTCATAAAGAAGCTCAATTTTTAGTTCTTTGAGGAAGGTCTATGTAGACCAGTCTGCATTCTCACCAGCAATGAATGAGAATCCGTTTCTCCACACATATGCACTGGCAATGGTTGTTCTTGTTCTGTCTCTAGTGTGAGATGGAATCTCATTGTTTTGATTTGCATCTCCCCGTGATTAATGATGTGGAGCATTTTTTCATTTGCCTTTTGACCGTCTGTATTTCTTCTTTGAGGAATGTCCATTGATTTCTTTTCCGATTTTTGGATGGGGTTAGATGATTTATTTTTCTTGCTAAGCTCTACCAGAGCCTTATATATCTTAGATCTTAACTCCTTTATAAGATTCTCATTACTTTTTGATAGTATATGATAGGACCCTTGCCATAGTACCCTTATATTTCCCTGTGTGGCTCAACTTCCCAGTTGATATTGGATACCTGAAATGATCTCTCAGCCCCGTATCTGGATTTGGGCCCCATTGATAATATGTGATGTAGTCAGGGCATAGGCTGAGAAGTCTGATTTTGAAAGTGATACTTCTAGACTTTAGTTTAGGACTTGGTGTGTTCAGTCATTAGTATTAGGGTAGCTTGGTCTTTTCTGTGAGCTTCTATTAATGGCCTATATCAAGATTCTAAAAGTGTGTGTGTTGGGGCCGGAGAGATAGCATAGAGGTAAGGCATTTGCCTTTCATGCCGAAGGTTGGTGATTCAAATCCCGATGTCCCATATGGTCCCCTGAGCCTGTCAGGAGCTATTTCTGAGCATAGAGCCAGGAGTAACCCCTGAGCTCTGCTGGGTGTGACCCCAAAAATAAAAACAAATAAATAAAAGTATGTGTGTGTGTTTCAACGGGACCCCTCAATGATAGGAGAAATTGGCTTTACTGTGCTGATAACCTTCTTTGGGTGAAAGTGACCATATATTTGGGGGAGAGATTTACCTATGGTTGCCGCTAAATTCATACCCTGGGATCAGAGGTAATACTGGAGGGATGGCATTTACTTTGTATGTGGCTTAAGGTCAAAACAATGGACCATCTTCGCATATGAGCTGCTGAGCACAGAGCAAGGAATAGCCCTTGTGCACTGCTACTGAACTACTACCCCAACCCCCAAATAAATCCACATCTTAATCTTAATTGAGTCCTTTTAGGGCTCATTGACTAGGTGATATGTTTCTCATCTAGTCATCCTCCTCCCTATTCATTTATTTTCTGCCAGTGTTTTATAAATATATCAAAGAAACAGCAACACATTTGTAAACAACAACACCCAAAACCACAGACCATGTTTGTCATATTTTTGGCTGGACTTTGCCTATTTAATTCATAAACATTTCTGGCCTTTTTTGTCTGGTACTTCAGCTATAAAGGTTTATGACTGTCTCTGGCCATATTGAATAACAGTGTTTGAGAGGTAGATGCTCAAAGGTGTGGGGAATTGGGCAATCATCCAAGGAGTTTATTGGTATGTTTTTGTAGGGCAATTTAGTAATACCTATTAAACAATGTATAAGCCATGGGACTTGCTGGCACTTATGTTCAGATATACCTATTTGCTACCTTGTTTGTGAAAACAAAGCTGGAACTGCACATCAGGGTACAGTGAAATTCGTTGCAACTATTAGAATAAGGTATGTAAGTACCTGCAGTGTGTCTGTGTCTGTGTCATATTTATGGGAATGCCCTTTTTGGGGGGACGGTATATGTGGATTTTTGTTTCTGAGGATAAAAAGAAAACAACGGTTGTGTCTAAGTTTTTGAAGTGGGTTTTTATATATGTAATTTATATGAGTTTAAAAATCTCTATTAGTTTTAGACACATATTTAAAAAAAGCCAGGGAGATAGCACAGGGGATAGGGGCATGTGCCAGATTTCAGTTTGATTCTAAATACCACTTACCACCAGCTCAGCACCATCAAGTGTAACCCTGGAGACCCCAAGTGTAGCTGGGTGTGAACCTATTGCTCTTAAGCAACTCTGATGTAGTCTGAGAGGTCCCCAGTACCTCAAGGCCTGAACAATTCCACATTCATTGGCCTTACATTGACCTATTCTGCCTCTTTGGCTGAGAATTGCCACAGGCCTCCTGAACACTGTCTTGAAGCTCTCCCAAAACAAAACAAAACAAAAACCCAATCAAGTCAATAATAACAAAAACATAAAAGGAAAGCAGATACTTTTTTGGGGGGGAGGGTCACACCTGGCAGCACTCAGGGGTCACTCCTGGCTCTATGCTCCGAAATCGCTCTGGCACGCTCAGGGACCATATGGAATACTAGGATTCGAACCACCGTCCTCCTGCATGCAAGGCAAGTGCCTTACCACCATCCTATCTCTTCTGCCCCACATTTTTATTTAATACATTTGTTTTTGTTTTTGCTTTTTAGGCCACACCCTGTGAGACTCAGGGTTTACTCCTGGCTATGCACTCAGAAATCGCTCCTGGCTCAGGGGACCATATGGGACCACGGTCCATCCTGGATAAGCAGAGTGCAAGTCAAACTCTCTATCATGCTATCGCTCTGCCCCCCAATATCTTTAAGCTTAAATAAATCTTAAAGATATTTAAAAAACTTAAACAGGGGCCAGAGCAATAATGCAGTGGTAGGGCATTTGCTTTGCACGCAGCTAACCCAGGACAGACTGTGGTTTGATCCCCCGGTGCCCTATATTTTTCCCCAAGCCAGAAGCGATTTCTGAGTGCATAGCCAGGAGTAACCCCTGAGCGTCATTGGGTGTGGCCCCAAAACAAAACTTTGAATATTATTATTTTGGTTGGTTGGTTTTGGGCTGCAGCTGGTGGTACTTGGAGCTTACTCCTGGCTCTATGCTAGGAATTGCTTCTGGCAGGCTTGCTGTTCCGTAAGGGGTGCCAGGAATCGACCTGGGTATGAAAGACAAGTGCCCTACCTGCTGTAATACTGCTCCAGTCCAGAAACAGATATGATTTTAATGTTTTCCAGAAGCATAGAATTTGAGCATTTAGAGACTCATAGACAATATGTTCAATTTAAAGTTGAGAATCTTAGTATTACAGAGCCTATACTAGAATTCAAATCCTGGGGATAGCAGACACTTGAATAAAGTGACTTGTTTTTTATTTAACTTGTGTGTCCATTTCTCATCGTGAAGAATTGATTTTGGAAGACCAATAAAATGTTGACCTTTGTAAGACAGTTCTTAAAGTAGTAACTTCTGGTAGTAAAGATAAAGTGGTAATGTTAACTCTTTATGTTTGTAACTTTGGAGGCCCAATTCTTTAAAAGTGAGTTTATTAGGGCCAATTTATTGAGTGTTGGTTCACAGTGTATAACTTGGTTTCACCCAAAGATCATCCCTGGTTTATTTGTATCTGTTTATTTACAACTTGGTTTCACCCAAAACAGAGATTTTCCTACTTACCATCTTGTTTTACATGTCTCAAGCATACCTGAGCCAAACTGGCTCTGGATAGGTTTCTGGCTTTGTACTCAGGGATCACTCCTGTGGTACTTAAGGAACCATATGGGATGCTGGGATTGAGCGTGGTTTGGTCATGTAAGGCTACCGGACTATCTCTCTGGCACTTATTCTAGATTTTTAAGTGGATTTTTATTGCAGTTTAGTATCCAGGTGGTGAATAAATGAGAAGATGATCTTTGTGACTTCTAAATAACATGCTTCTTAAAGGAAAAGTTTACTGTTAAAGATGGAAAACTGTATATATTCAAGGAGAAGCTTTCAGTCTTTGAAAACAGGAACATTTTAAAAGTATACATTAGGTTCTTTTCTGCTTATTCAAGGACTGAAACATTTGCTCTGTTCAGACCAAGAAATTGGTTGTGGTGGGCCTAATAGTTTAACATAGGATTGGATATTCTAATCAATGAAATGTTTTTATGGTTGATGATCTCAGGAGCTAGCAACAATAACATTTACTAACGTTAAGATTAGTTTTTGTATTTAAGCTAAAAACCTATTGCTTGGGACTGCTACATGTATAGATAGGAAAAACTTGGACAAAATTTGGTATTTGCAAATGCTCTCAAAATGGGCACTCTATTTGATAATTGAGTAAGCTGATAAAGTGGATCTTTGCTTTAAGGGAAAGTGTTTTCAGAAATAGAGTAAAGGATACTTTTCACATCTTAAGGATCAGAGTCAAATCCTGCCTGTGCAATTTTAATCAGTAATGGTTTGGTTGAATTGAAAGGGAGAAAAGGTTATGTAGAGGGCCAAGAACAAATAGATTTGCAAATTTATCTTTGTAACCCCACATCCTTAGGGAGGAATCCAGTTTGTATAACCACTTAATTCTGTTGTGAATGCAGCCTCAGTAATGGAATTGGGTAGTTTGACAGTTGACTTAATATGAACAGTCAAATTAGGTCAGACTGGAAGGTGAGGTTGGGGAATCTCAGTGTGGTATGTGTTTCTGGTTTTCTCATGTTCTGATAGTGGAGAGAATTTGGTCTATTTGGTCTATTTATACACCACATAATGAGTAACTGTACAATTTTTTGTTTTTGTCTTCTGTTGAATTTATTATTCATTAATTATGGTTTGTTTTTCACATGCATTTCACTTACTTGTGTTGAAAATTTTGGGCCCAAGATTTGCTTTTTTCCAATATAACTACAGGGAGTAATGTAATAGCCTGGAATTTGGTTGTCGGTTTCTGACTTCCTAAACATATTTGTAGTATATTACATTAGGGAGATCACTTTGTGAAAGGGAGATCAGTTTCCTGGTTTGCAAAACAAAATCATTTGGTTGGGTCTTGTTTAGTCCTTGTATATTACTAGAATTATTTTTAATTCCTTTATTCACTATCTGTTTATGAAGCCTCGCCTGTGTACCAGACACAATTACAAGATCATATACCTCAGTGTGTTCAGGAAAATAACAAGAATTCCGGAGCTGGGTGGGGAAAAAAAATTTCCCTTCCCTTTCTTCACATGGTTGCAAGTGTTTACTCCTGAAGAACTAAGTAATAAGTAATCTTGGCAGGTTTCCCTGATCTCTGCACTCAACAAGGCATTTGTTAAATTGACTGCTAATTTACATCCCTACCTCCAAAAATGGCTCTTGTCTCTTTTCTTATTGTTTTTTGTTGTTATTGTTGTTGTTGTGTGCTGTAGACGAGCTGCGTCTCAGCAATTCTCGTGGGTCATAGCACTTCACGAGAAGAAAGCGGGAGCACGAGCGGCCGAATATGAAATATGAAATAAATGAAACCACATAGAGAATGTGGGGTCAACACGTTTCTGGCAGGAGTGCGACAAGTTTAATTTTTTGAATAGGGGAATTTATAGGGGTAAAATTAGCCACAGGTGAAGAATAATTATAATTACAAAGCATAGTAAAACACTAACAATACCTAAACCATGAGTGTGACTAAAAATTCTAGGTTACAAACGAGAAGGTCACAACTCAAGGTAACTCTTTGCAAGCTTACTTTAAATGCAAAATTAGGATTAGAGGGAGTAGAAAGTATCTAGGAACTTGATCTTTATTAGACTGGACTATTGTTTTAGAGGTTAAATCAGGGGTCTCAAACTCGCAGCAGCCCGAGTGCCATTTGCGGCCCTCCCTCCGTACAACATTTTGTGGGCCTGCCCTAGAGGAATCTTTTGTTTTGTTTTGTTTTGTTTTAGTTGTTTGGGTCACACCCCCCAATGTTCAAGGCTTACTACTGACTTTGCACTCAAGGATCACCCCGACTTTGCCTCCTGCGGCCCCCAGGTAAATTGAGTTTGAGCCCCCTGGGTTAAGTGACGGGAGGAGCCAAATCCCCAAAAATGAGTTTCCCTTTTTCTAAAGGAGGGTCAATAGTCAAGATCTGCATTCTGGGGGCCGGGCGGTGGCGCTAAAGGTAAGGTGCGCCTGCCTTGCTTGCGCTAGCCTTGGACGGACCGCGGTTCGATCCCCCGGTGTCCCATATGGTCCCCCAAGCCAGGAGCAACTTCTGAGCGCATAGCCAGGAGTAACCCCTGAGCGTTACCGGGTGTGGCCCAAAAACCAAAAAAAAAAAAAAAAAAAAAAGATCTGCATTCTGGTTACACCCTTGATTACCAGAAACTGCAGCTGCAAAGGACATATTTGAAAAAGAGAAAAATTGTCTTTGCTTTTAGGGCTGGCTATATCTGAAAAGGGGTTCTCAAATAAACTTTGGTGCAGGAATTTCTGAGCCAAATTATTTTTAGAGGCCATTATTTTGCCTGATATATACAAAGGAGAGATAGTCAAATACTGGCTGAAAATGTACTGCCAAGCATCTCTTTGGAAATTCCTCAACCTCCACGCAGGGGAAAAAGGTGTCCACAGTGGGCCTTTTGAGGAACCCCATGAAGGTTAAATTAGTTCTACCCACCAGGAAAATCTGAGGATACATCTGGTGGGCTGAGCCCCCCTAAAAGCTTAGGTATGCCCTGGCAGTTGTGCCACACCCTGCAGCGCTCAGGGTTTACTCCTGGCTCTGCACTCAGAAATCACTCCTGGGGCTGGAGCGATAGTACAGCGATAGGCCGTTTGCCCTGCATGCGGCTGACCCAGGACGGACCTGGGTTTGATCCCCAGCGTCCCAGGTGGTCCCCCGAGCCAGGAGTGATTTCTGAGCACAGAGCCAGGAGTAACCCCTGAACGTCATGGGGTGTGACCCTAAAACCAAAAAAAAGAAAAGGGAAGAGAGGGGGGGAGGGAGGGGAGGGGCGTGGAGGGGGGAGGGGAGGGGAGGGAGGGGAGGAAGAGAAAAGAAAGGAAAAGAAAAGAAAAGAAAAGAAAAGAAAAGAAAAGAAAAGAAAAGAAAAGAAAAGAAAAGAAAAGAAAAGAAGCATATTTCTTCATTGAAGTGCCCAGGATCTCATGAGTAGGACAGCATTGGGGATGAGACTCATGGCTTCTTGCAGGAGCTTTACGACTGAGTTATCCCTGAGCTCCAGAGGCTGAGATTCTGACTGTGGCTAGTAAAGGCACTTTTAAAGATCTAGACAAATATAGGAACCAGCAGTGTGAAAATTTAGAAGGTTCTTCCAAGCTAGGGAGGAGAGCACAAAGGCCTGAAACTAAACAGTCCTGGCTTATTTACAAAAGGAAGGGCAGTGCTTTTGGAGTGACGTGATCTGGGAGAAAGGTGATGAATTCAGGATAATGAATCAGCTCTTACAGGATTCTTCTATACAGTCAGGTAAAAAGATTGAATTTTATTCTCTGTGGTTAAATGGAAGTGACATGATGTTATCTATTTTTTTTAAGTTCATTTTGACTGCTCTGTGAAGACTAGATTGTGTTGGAGAGAAATCTGGGCAATCAATTAGAAACTAGTTAACTCGGGGTCGGATGAGAAAATTGTTCAGACATGGATAAAATGAAACTGAAATGAATAACTGGAGTATGTTAGGAAGCAGGACAATTGACAGGACTTACTGATAAATAGAGTATGAAAAGATAGGGGTTTGGCTTGAACTGGGTAGAAGGTAGTGCCATTTTATGTTTTACTCATGTTAGGCATCTCAAATGAGTATAATAGAGGAATTACAGAATTGTGCTTTTCAAGTCTATAAGTTTGTGGCAAAGAGATGGAGATCTCTAGAGGAAAAGAGACATTTAGAAATTCAGACTAGGAATTTATTCTGGCATATTAGAACAGTTGACATCTTATTTTTAAAAATTAATAATGGTTAGGTACTAAAGCATGGATAGACATTCTAAAAGCGTTAGGACATGAGTTATTCCCAGGGTACATTTCTGAAAGTAGTCATCAGCCTATCAATAATTCCCCCCAAGTCTTCATAATGTTGCTCAGAATTCATTATAACAAAGGAACATTTTTTCAGCAGTTGCCACTTAAAAATGAAATAAAAATGGAAGGCTTGGGTATGTTAATGTTTTTCCTACTGGATAGTTTTCAGTTCTTGCATATTGAATAAAAGACCATAACCAATGTAAGAAACACCTAGACACAGTAGTCACAGAAATGATGAGTAGTTCCTTGGGACTTGAGAACTGTCATGTGGGCCCTGTGACAAGGTTGTATATTTAACCTTCGAGCTGCTTTTCGCTTATTTGTGAATAACTTGCCTTGCATATTTCACAGAGCTGTTACAAACCCCAAATAAGATTATGAATGTCACAGTATTCTGAAGCCTGTGAAGCACCAACTGCTGCTTGTGGGGGAGTGATTATATATCTTAGAGCATTTAACACAGAAACAATCCTTCCCCTTCCTTCTGCTTTTCCTTCCATCTCCTCTACTCTTTCTCCTTCTACTTCTTTACTCCTTCTTTCTCCATTCTCCTCCTTTTTCTTCCTCCTCCTCCTCCACCTCTCCCCCCTATTCCCCTCTTTTTCTTATTGAAACTTATTTAGAAAGATGTGAGGGGAGAGAAATGCACTCTAGAGAGAACACAGGTGTTTCCACAGTGGAAATAGGCAAGAAACAGGCAAGCAAGCAAAATACATGTTCACGGGAGAACTTGGACTTGAAGAGGAAGCCTCAGAAGCCCTTTTAAAGAAGATGGGGGAAGAGATGCATTCATACGCTGTATCTCTTCTGCAAATCTTGAAATCACACTTTCTTTTTTGTTTTTGTTTTTGGGTTACACCCTGCAGTACTCAGGGTTTACTCTTGGCTCTAAACTCAGAAATTGCTCCTGGCAGGCTGGGGGGGGGGGGGGGGAACGACGACAACGACGACGGACGGACCATATGGGATCTCGGGATTCGACCACCTCCTGAATGCAAGGCAAAATGCCTTACCTCCATGCTATCTCTCCAGCCCTGAAGTCACACTTTCTACCAGGTTAGACTGTTCAGCCATACAGACCTATACATTCTTTTTTCTTCTTTATTTTTTTAATAATGATTTAGTTGAATCACTGGGATATACACAGTTATAAAGTTGCTCATGATTGAGTTTTTAGCTAACATCCATCCGTTCACCAATACACATTTCCTGACACCGATGTCCCCATTTCCCTCTCTTACCTTTACGGCAGACATTTTTTCTTTTCTCTCTCTCTCTTCCTTTTTTCCATTTAGACACTATGATTTGCAATATTGTTACTAAAAGGGTATCATGCGTATCATTTTACCTCCTTTCAGCACTCAGTTCTTGTCCAGAGTGATCAGTTCCAACTATCATTGTCATAGTAGACCCTATACATTCTTGAGCAGAGACACATAAAACAGAGCAACTCCAGATAAGTTAAAATTATGATATTTAAAATTTTATACTTTAAATTATTTGCAATGAAAAAATACAAGTTTTATTTCCTGTCTTATTTGGCAATTTGAACTTCTAGTAAAAATGAAAATCTCTGAAATAGTTAATTTTTTAAACATTTTCTCTTTATTTAGCAAACTCAAGTGGGATTTTGTTTTCATTCACTTGTTAATATCCTTTCCATTAGAA
This sequence comes from Suncus etruscus, assembly GCF_024139225.1. Classification (NCBI taxonomy): domain Eukaryota; kingdom Metazoa; phylum Chordata; class Mammalia; order Eulipotyphla; family Soricidae; genus Suncus; species Suncus etruscus. The sequence goes on from NC_064848.1 coordinate 183,527,072, forward strand.
ATTAAAATAATAAACATGCCAGACCCTGTTGGCATTGAGTGTAACTTGGCAGCTGGGGAGATAGGACTAAGGTTCAAATTCTTGTTACCTTAGAGGGCCAAGTACTGGTGGGTATACCCACGTCCCCTTCCCCTAAAGGAACTATTGGTCAGCAGGAAAAGAGTTGGGACAAAAAAATTAAAAGAAGAGGGAGGAAAAATATTAGAAAAATGTCTGGGCCCAGAGAGATAGCACAGCGGTGTTTGCCTTGCAAGCAGCCGATCCAGGACCTAAGGTAGTTGGTTGGAATCCCGGTGTCCCATATGGTCCCCCGTGCCTGCCAGGAGCTATTTCTGAGCAGACAGCCAGGAGTCACCCCTGAGCACTGCCGGGTGTGGCCCAAAAACCAAAAAAAAAAAAAAAAAAAAAAAGTGAGAAATGTCAAAAGTATTTTTTGAAATCATGGTTTACAGTTTTTGGGGGGGTTGCTTGGGGCTTACTCTTGTCTTTGAGTTCAGGGAATACCCCTAATGAACTTAGAGTATGATCTGGTTTCTGGGGCTCAATCCTGGGCTAGCCTCGTGAAAGGCAAGTGCTCTACCCCCTACATGATCTTTCTGGCCTCTTCCTTCATTTTTTTGATGGAATTGATGTTTTTATTTCTTGTCAAGTGCTACTAGTGTCATTTTTTTCTATCTGGAATCAGATATACTTTATCCATTATTGTGGAGTTGAGTATAATTTTTATGTTCCACTTTTTTTTTTTTTAAGTTTTTGGGTCACACTCAGCAGTTCTCGGGGATTATTCCTGGCTCTATGTTCAGAATTTGCTCCTGGCAGGTTCGGGGGACCATATGGGATGCCGGAATTCGAACCACCATTTTCTGCATGCAAGGCAAACACCCTGCCTCCATGCTATCTCTCTGGCTCTTCTGTTCCACTTTCAATCCCTTCAACCAGGTTCCTGTGCAGAGCTTTGAGCATTTGGAATGCTGAAGTGTTATAAATGAAAACTGTTACTCCTCTCTAATCATGTGCTCAGTCTGCTCACAGTGTTTGAGTAGTACTGCTTTCTTAAACTAGTTTGGACAGTTACTTCACATGTGAATGTACAGCACATCTTGTTTTATTGCACTTTGATTTATTGTACTTCTCAGATATTGCATTTTCCCACAGGTTTGTTGCAACTCTGCTTTAAGCAAGTCTATTAGTGCCATTTTTCTTTGTTGTAATCACAACAAAGGATAAACCTGGTTGATAAAGTAGCCACAGGGTTTGAGAGGATTGACTTCAATTTTGAAAGTCCTACTGCAGGCAAAATGCTGTCAAACCTTGCCTTATATGTTACAGAGAAGTCTTTCATGAAAGGAAGTCAAACCACTGTGACAAACAATGCCTTATTCTTTTTTGTTTGTTTTGGGCTATACCCAGAGGTGTTCAGGGGTTACTCCTGGCTCTGTGCTTAGAAATCATGCCTGGCAGGCTTGGATGACCACATGTGATGTTGGGGATCGAACCCAGTCGACTGCGTAAAAGGCAATCAATTGCCCTACCTGCTGTGCTATCATTCCAATCCCTTTTATTTTGGGTTCACATTTAGCAGTACTCAGCAGTGCTCTGGGCACATTGCTCCCGGCTTACTCCTGGTGATGCTCAGGGAGCCAGGGTGCTGGGATTGAACAGGGTCTCTGGCACACAAAGCATATGCACTTGCTCTTTGAGCTAACTCCCTGGTTCATCATTGTCTTAATTTAAGAAATTGCCCAATATACTCTTCAGAGGCTACCACTTGGATCAGTCAATCAGTACTTTGAAGCAAGACTCTCCATCAGCAAAAAAAGGATTCTGATTCGCTAAAAAGCTGAGGTGATGATTAGAATCTTTTACAACAGAGTATTTAACAGAAATTAAGATTGTATCCAAAAATTTATTATGGTGGGAGTAGGCCACTAGGGTGTTCTCTGTTCAGGAAATAAATTTAGGTCAGCCATTTGCAAAGCAAGCATTGTACCCATTGTATGTACCTTTTTAAATATATATATATAAAATTTAAGATAAAATGCTACTACACACTTAATAGACTACAATATGTTACAAACTGAAAGGTCCGGGCGTCCTAATCTAGCTGCCCAGACGCAGAGAAATGAAGAGGCTGAGGGTCCCAGAAAATGCTCTAAAAAGTGCTTTAATACTGACCCATTCAGAATGGCCAGGGTCAATGTGTCCCCAGAATAGGACAGGGACAAAAAAGACCTCGTGGTCCCGTAGTTCCCCCCCCTTATATAGGATGGGAAGTGGGAGGGGAAGGAGAGTCCTTGAGGGCTGGACTTCCGCTACGGTAACACGAATCATTGGTGAGGTAGGGGTAAAGGTGGGGCCGAGGTAGTGATGACTTCCTTAAGGGCGGGGCATCTGCCAAGGTTGGTGGAGGCGGGGTTGACTTCCCTTTTCAAAACATAATTGTTATATGTACTTAGATGCCAGTTACTTTATTGAAATAAAATCACTTCTTTTTGTTGTTCTTTTGAGGCCACACCTGGTGGTGCTCAGGGTGGCACCTGGCTCTGCACTCAGAAATTAATCCTGATGGGGATCAAACCCAGGTTGCCACATGCAAGGCAAACTCCCTACCCTATGCTTTTGCTTCAGCCCCAAAAGAAATTCACTTTTGCAGTGATCTGGAATCAAAGCTACATTACCTGGGGGGTTAGGCCTCTGTGTTCTTGATTCTTTTTTTTTTTTTTTTTATGTTTTGTCCCACCCAGCAGCGCTCACGGGTTACTGCTGGCTCTATGCTCAGAAATCACTCCTGGCAGGCTTAGGGGACCACATGGGATGCCGGGATTCGAACCCACCGACCTGCTGCGTGCAAGGCAAATGCCTTACCTCCATGCTATCTCTCCAGCCCCTGTATTCTTGATTCTTGATATTCATCTCGTGAATGTATCAGTTATCTCTAATAATGTAAGAAAAATATATGTGCTGTTTTCTTATTTTTAAACAGCTGAGGACACAAAGAGATAATATAGGGGTTAATGTGCTTGCCTTGCATGTGGCCAACCCAGTTGCATCCTGTGCTCTACATAGTCCTCTGAGCATTACTGGGAGCAACCCCTGAGCACAGAGCTGACGAGTAGCCTCTAAGTATCAACCATTGCATTAGCCTCCCCAAACAAGTTTGTTTTGTTTTGTTTTGGCTGCACCTGGCAGTGCTCAGGAGTTATTCCTGTCTCTGCGCTCAGAAATCACTCCTAGCAGGCTTGGGGGGACCACATGGGATGACGGGGATTGAACCTGGGTCAGTCCCGGGTTGGCAGCATGCAAGATGAACACCGTATCACTCCAGCCCTAAACCAAACAAACTTTTTTTTAAAATAAGAAAAGCAATGGGTCGGGGCCAGAGAAATAGCATGGAGGTAAGGCATTTGCCTTGCATGCAGAAGGTCATTATTCGAATCGCCAGCATACCATATGGTCCCCCGAGCCTGCCAGGAGCAATTTCTGAGCGTGAAGCCAGGAGTAACCCTTTGAGCGCTGCCGGTGTGACCCAAAAAACAAAAAAGAAAAGAAAAGCAATGGGGAAATAGGTCAGAGATAAGGGCACCTGAGTTTGATAAGCATGATCCACCTGAATGTCCCTCTGAGAACCGCCAGGTGTGGCTTTGCAGTCCCTAGCACTGCACCTCATTGCTGGGCCTTGGCATTGAATTGTCCAACCTGGTTGATCAAGTATCTCTGGGATTAGCCCCAATGCCTCCTGAATATTGCTTGGTCTTACCATAGAAATCTTAGTAATAAATATAAACTAGAATACGTGGTAATTTTGTGTTTTCTCTTAAGGGTTTTTCATGTTTCAGGATTTGACTCAGGTCACAAATACTGTGGTTAAAAAATTACCTCTGTATCTAGGCTTATTCATACTTTAACTTATGTGAAGTATAACCTCTGTGTATGCTCAGAAGTGTCTCTCTTTAGTCATATTGGCAGTTTAGTTTATTGAATTATCTTTTTTTGCCATTTAATCATTATCTTGTTTTTGGACCACAGCCAGCAGTGCTCAGGATGTCATGCTCAGGAGATGGTATGTGGTACTAGGAGTCTTATTAAAAATCCAGATCAGCCTTCTGCGGGACAAATGCTTTACTCCACTATTCTATATCCAGGACCCTCACAAATTTTGAATGGAGTTTATTACCTGCTCTTTAATCACATTAGTCTGACATTTTATGCAGTGCTTTTCAGCAGGCATCAAATGCCCTTTGTGGGCCCCAGAGATTTTCTAAGAGGACCCAGGTAAAAATTGTGTGACTAGGGGGAATCACAGTAGACTAGTTAGTGTACCACAGGAAGGAAGCAAGATTGAAAGGAGGTAACAAGAAGGAAAATGGTTTAGAAGTATTATGCACATTTTTTTTAAGGCCGAGACATTGCATGACCCCCCCTCAAACTTCGCAGGATATAGTCCCGACTATCCTTGTGTACTACACAGTGTGTCCCTGGAACCCCCCCACCCCCAAACTGTAGCTGACTCTTGTAGTCTTGTGTTGCCAAAAGACCTGAGCAGCCAGCCCTGCATCTGCTGACTCTAAGCACTGAAATCACCAGCTCGATTTACGGGGTTGGTTGACTGAGTATCACTGGAAGTGGCCCTGGGCTTCTTGAGCACTATTTGGGAGACTATTCTCCATCTCGTTTTGTAAGACTTTTGTTATTGTTTTTTTTTGGGGGGTGGGGGGCCACACCTGGTGGCATTCAAGGATTATTCCTGGCTCTGCACTCAGGAATCACTCCTGGCAGTGCTTAGGTGACCATATGGGACACCAGAGATCAAACCCTGGTTAGCTGCATGCAAGGAAAGCTGCCTACCTATTGTGCTATCTTTTAACCCCAAGCTGTTTATTTTTATTTATTTATTTATTTATTTTTTTTGGTTTTTGGGCCACACCCGGCGTTGCTCAGGGGTTACTCCTGGCTGTCTGCTCAGAAATAGCTCCTGGCAGGCACGGGAGATCATATGGGACACCGGGATTCGAACCAACCACCTTTGGTCCTGGATCGGCTGCTTGCAAGGCAAACAACGCTGTGCTATCTCTCCGGGGCCCCCAAGCTGTTTATTTTTAACTCAATTTTTAAAATTTTTCTGATTGTTTCTGCTAGATTCAAAATGCAACAAAAATATTTTTATTTATTGATTGATTGTTTGATTGATTTTTAGGGCCATACCCTGTGATGCTTAGGAGTTACTCCCCTGGCTCTGTGCTCAAAAATCGCTGCTGGCAATCTCGGGGGACCATATAGGATGCCAGGAATTGAACCAGGTTCGCCCTGGATTGGCCGCATTCAAGACCACTGTGCTATCTTTCCGGCCCCAACAAAAATTTTTTTAAAGTTAAATTTTGTTTTTATAATTCTCAAACTAGGGGGTTGTTGGGGCAATGGTGCCCAGAACTTATTCCTGGTAGTGCTTGGGTATGAAGTGCCAGGGATCAAACCAGTGTCAGGCTTGTGCAAGGCAGTTCCTTAACCCCTGTACTCTCGCTCCAGGCCCCCTAACTTGCATAACGCTTTTCCCCATAATTCTTTAAAAATTTCTTCTGAATATAAATGTAAAACAGAGTGCCAGAGGAAAAACTGCCTACTTGTCTAGAGTACCTACTTTGCATGTGTGAGGCCCAGATTTGATCCCAAGCTAGGAACAGTTCCATGAACACTGTCAGGAGTAACTCACAACACAGAAGGGAAAACTCTAAAGCATTACTGATTGTGACTCCTAAACAAACAAAAGAAGTTAAGCTTGCTAAAAAAAAAATTTTTTTTTTGCCCACACCCAGGGCGCTCAGGGGTTACTCCTGTCTCTGCACTCAGAAATCACTTCTGGAAGGCTCTCGGGACTATATAGGACGCTAGAGATTGAACCTGGGTTGGTGCTGCATGCTAGACAAAGCTCTCCCTCCTGTGCTATTGTTCCAGCCCTTCAAAATTATTTTTAATCTAAGTAATGGAAAGTATAACTGTTGGGCTTAAGAGCGAAAGTGTGGTAAAGTGATTTTTGCCTTGACATGGATGCTCACCCAGTTCCACAGATAGTTCTCCCCTCAACCCTACCGTGTCACTGCCAGGAATAGCCTGTGAGCACCACTGGGATATGGGCCCAAAGCCTAAAATTAAAAACGCAAAGGAAGTATTGTTGCTAAAGAATGTAGTCTCGGGGCCGGGTGGTGGCCGCTACTGGTAAGGTGCCTGACCTTGCCTGCTCTAGCCTCGGACGACCGCGGTTCGATCCCCCGGCGTCCCATATGGTCCCCCAAGCCAGGAGCGACTTCTGAGCGCATAGCCAGGAGTAACCCCTGAGCATCACTGGGTGTGGCCCAAAAACCAAAAACCAAAAAAAAAAAAAAAGAATGTAGTCTCGGGCCCGGAGAGATAGCACAGCGGTGTTTGCCTTGCAAGCAGCCGATCCAGGACCCAAAGGTAGTTGGTTCGAAATCCCGGTGTCCCATATGGTCCCCCGTGCCTGCCAGGAGCTATTTCTGAGCAGACAGCCAGGAGTCACCCCTGAGCACTGCCGGGTGTGGCCCAAAAACCAAAAAAAAAAAAAAAAAAAAAAAGAATGTAGTCTCAGTCTTATATACTTTTTTTTTATCACATAATTCCTGTTTATGCCAGTTTATTTTCACTAATAATGTAGGGAGAGGTTTTGTTTCTTGAGCTTTTCCAGCATTGTCATCTATACAACAGATACTGTGCATTAGTTTGGGGACAATATTACTTAGTATGTGTCAACTATTTCTAAGGCTTACCTGTGACTTGGTACAAGTAAGAGCATAAGGGAAACAATCGTTTTTTGTTTGTTTATTTGCATGCTTTTTGTTTTTGTACTGATTGTATTCAGGGCCGCCTTCTGTTTCTGCATTCTGGGAGCATTCCTAGAGGGCTTGGGGGACTATATGGGGTACTGGGGATTGGGATTGAACCCGGGTTGGCTGCTCTAGCCCAGAGATGTGTTTGGTTTCAGTGCTATCAGCTACGGTCTTGGATTTTTTGGGTCATCACCTTGCGGCTACTTTGGCGACTTCGGCTCTGTCTCAGAAATCACATCCTGCCAGACACAGGGGGACCATGTGGGATGTCCGTCCTGAATCAGCTGTATGCAAGGTCCTACCATTGTGCTATTTCTCTGGCCCTACTGTATGATCTTTTATGGATAACTATACAAAAAGAAGTGAATTTGAGTTATTAGGTCTTTTCATGTGCCAGACAAGTCAGGGTGCAACAACACAGTAGATAGAAATTTGCCTTACATTTCAGATACAATATGGGAAGTGACTTATATGTTACAGAAAAAAAGGTGACTGAAAGAGGAATAGGACTGTAGCTTGTGAAAACAGTGTTAACATTTTTCTGTATTTTTCTTTTGGCCCATACCTGGAAGTGGTCTTGGGCTACGCCTATCAGTGTTCTAGAGATGATATACAGTGCTGGGAATTGAACCAGGGTTGGATGCAAAGCAAGCATCTTAACTTCATAGGTCAAGAGGGTTTTTTTTAATTAGAGGGTTTTTTGGGGGAGCGGAGGAGAGGTACATACCAGGCAATATGCTAACTCTGGAATTACTTCTGCTAGTGCATATGAGATGCTGGGAATCAAACCCAGGTCAGTAGCAAGCAACCTACCTGCTGTACTTGCTCTCCAGCCCTGGGAATGATATTTTTAAGGATGTCAGGGAAGGCCTCCCAGAGGCCCAACAGTGGTGAGGGTGTGTGCCAAGAGATTTTCTAAGGAAAGAGTTATCAGGTAGAGAAAAAGGGCAAGTACAAAACCCTCAGGCAGAAACGAGCTCTTCTGTCTGTGGAACAGGAACAGCAGTGAAGAAGCAGTCTGTGGCTGGAACATTGTGAGCCCAAGAGAATGGGTAATTGGAGATGAGACCAGAAAGGTAATCAGGTCCAGATTGTGTGGGCCTTTTTAGTGTTTTAAGGACTTTGCCTTTTATTCGAGTGAAAGATGGGAAGTTACTGGACATGCCCTCAGCTAAGCCTAGATTAAACTGAGTAGTGATGCCAAGAAATATTTTATCCGGATTTTTTACTTTTTTTTGGTGAAAAAATATTATCTAACAATAATTTGAATATTTTAGTGGCTTCTGTTGTAGTTTAAATATTGATAATAGTTTTTAATTATTAAATAAAATGGTAGTGTAAGTATTAAGTATAGTTTTTAAAATTTTTTTTGTTTTGGTTTTTGGGTCACAGCTGGCGGTACTCAGGGCTTACTCCTGACAAGCAAAGGGGAGCATATGGGATGCTGGGAATCTAACCTGAGTTGGCCATTTGCAAGGCAAATGCCCTACTTGCTGTGGTATTGCTCTGGCCTCAATATTAAGAATAACTTAAGTATTAATGTTGGTCATTACTAAAGACTTTTAAAAATACAGACTCTTAGATATTTTATTTAAATTCAGAGAAAGAGGCTGGGATATAGTAGCATAGTGATGAAGCACATGTACAAGAGCCGGAAATTTGCCCCCAGCATCAAAACAAAACAAAACAAAAACCACTGGAACCAGAGTGACAGCACTGTGGGTAGGGTGTCTGCCTTGCACATGGCTGATCCAAGTTCGATTCATATGGTACTCTGAGCCCACCAGAAGTGATTTCTGAGTGCAGAGCCAGGAAGTAACTAGAAGTAACCCTTGAACTAAGTGCTAGTGTGGCTCAAAAACCAAAACCAAAACCAAAACCCAGTCTCGATCAATAAAAATGTTTTAAAAGCAAAGTAAATACAATGAAAGGAAGTATATGAGGGAAATGGAAAACATATCTATTACTAGATTGCCTTTGCTGTTACTGAGGTCTCATCCTGAATAGTCATTTAAAAAATATTTGATCTTGGGGCCGGAGAGATAGCATGGAGAGTAGGGCGTTTGTCTTGCATGCAGTAGGATGGTGGTTCAAATCCCGGCATCCCATATGGTCTCCTGAGTATGCCAGGAACGGTTTCTGATCATAGAGCCATGAGTAACCCCTGAGCGCTGCCAGGTGTGGACCCTCTCCCCCAAATATTTGATAGTATTTGAAAGATAAACATGGGAAGATACGTAGATATATCTACTTGCTTTTTTTATAATATCTGTCTTTATGCATATATCATACACACACTCTCCTTACATTGCTTTAATAATATATGTATGCTTTGGATGTTTTTGTTATAAAATATAATACATAGGAAAATACATAGAACATAGAAAATAATTTTTTAACTCTGAAAAGCAAGTCCTTATGTAACCACTGATTAGACCTAGAAATACATGTTTGCCAGAGAAGTTTTCTGTTTGTGTGTTTGTGTCCCTTCTAAATCAACTCACATTGTTTCTAAAGGTATTTCTATTCTGACATTGGAGATATTTTTTTTTTACCACTTAGCAGGTACTACAAACCAAGATAGTTACTTTTTCTGCTCTTAAACTTTATGTAAATGGAATAATACCTACATATATTCTTTTGGTGGCTTTGTTCAGAATCTTTTTTTTTTTGTTTTTTTTTTTTTTGTTTTTGGGCCACACTTGGCGGTGCTCAGGGATTACTCCTGGCTGTCTGCTCAGAAATAGCTCCTGGCAGGCACAAGGGACCATATGGGACACCAGGATTCGAACCAACCACCTTTGGTCCTGGATCGGCTGCTTGCAAGGCAAACGCCGCTGTGCTATCTCTCCGGGCCCTTGTTCAGAATCTTAACAATACATTTGTAGCTTTCACCAATCTTGTTATGTTGAATTATAGTTAAGTTGCTATGTAGCATCTTGTTTTATGATATAACACAATTTTTGTAGCCATTCTATTGATTTTGCCTGCTAGTATATGCTTCTCTCAGCATCTTTGTTTATGTGTTGCTGATGGACAAGCACAGGAATTTCTTTGGGCTATACTTGGGAGTGGAACTTCTGGGGCTTTAGTTTTATTATGTAATAACGAATTGTTTTTCCAAGTGGTTGTGCTAATGTGTCCTCCTATCCGTAATTGAGAGTGTCTCTATTCCTCTCAGTATTTAAATCTTGCCAATTTATTGGCAGAAGTTTGGTTTTGACTCTTGCCTTACATGCAGATGACTCGGGAATATCCCCATCAACCTATATGTTCCTCTACCCCCAATAGAAGTAAACTCTGCATTAGAAGTATCCTCCAATTAAGACGAGACAAAACAAAACCTTGTAGCAAATTTACTGAGAAACTAAAACCTGAAAATTTTGTTTGTTTGTTTATTGATTTGGGTGCTACACCCACCAGTGCTCAGGGGATATTGCTGGCTTTGCACTCAGAACTACTCCTGGCAAGCTCAAGGATGCTGGGGATCAAACCCAGGTCAACTGCATGCAAGGCAAGCACCCTATCCACAGTGCTATCACTCTGGACCCTGAAACTATTTTATTACTTTATTTAAACACTCTGATTTATATACTTCCTCATAATACAGTTGTTTTTGGCATTCCGTGTTCCATCACCAATCCCACTACCAGTGTAACATTCTCTCCACCATTGTCCTCAGATTTCCACTGATTCCTAAGCCTGTCCCCTTGGTAGGAATGAAGTAATTTAGTTTATATTACTTGCAACTAAGTGGTAATGGAATTGTTGAAAATAAAAAAAACTCAGCAAAATAAAAATTGTGAAAAATTTTATATATCACAATGGGATCGTTAAATCATTGAAAGTTTACTAAGCTATTTGTTGCTAGTTGATCATTCTGTGTTATTGGTTTTGTTTGCTAACCTTAAATTTAAGAAAGTTAGAGGGGCTAGAGCAATAGTACAGTGAGTAGGGCATTTGCCTTGAATGCAGCTAATGTGGTATTGATCTCTAGCATCTCATATGGTCTGCTGAGTCCACCATGAGTGCAGTCAGATGAGCACTGCTGGGTGCAGGCCCCCCAAACAAAACCATCCCCCCCAAAAAAAAAACAAAAGTAAAGACAAGTAAAAACAATATTTGTTTCTGCTTTTAAGAAATAGGTTTTGGGGCTGGCAAAGTGGCGCTAGAGGTAAGGTGTCTGCCTTGCAAGTGCTAGCCAAGGAAGGACCGCGCTTTGATCCCCCGGGGTCCCATATGGTCCCCCCAAGCCAGGGGTGATTTCTGAGCGCTTAGCCTAAGCATCAAAAGGATGTGCCCCCCCCCCCCCCAAAAAAAAAACAAAAAATAAAATAAAATAAAAAAGAAATAGATCCTAAGCTTGACAGACACACTTGACATAGAAAAAGACTCGGGGGGGGGGGGCATAGAGATAGCACAGTGGCGTTTGCCTTGCAAGCAGCCGATCCAGGACCAAAGGTGGTTGGTTCGAATCCCGGTGTCCCATATGGTTCCCCGTGCCTGCCAGGAGCTATTTCTGAGCAGATAGCCAGGAGTAACCCTTGAGCACCGCTGAGTATAGCCCAAAAACAAAAACAAAAGAAAAAGAAAAAGACTCAGTGGTATAGAGCAGTTGTTGTCTACCATAGTTTCACAGACTGCTACTGGTGGTTAGGTGGAGACCTTGATTATAATAACTGCTGGTCTGTGAACAGATGGCCAATATTCTGCTGTAAAGAGGT